>NC_132995.1:65515304-65818334 GCF_048564905.1 Vicugna pacos | reverse complement strand
AATGAACAGAAAAGAGAAAAAAAAATAATGAAAATACATAGAAACAGAAGCTGTTTCTCAGAGTAATAAAACTGATAAAAATTTAGCCAGACTGATAAAAAAAAAGGACAAAAATTATCCGAATCAAGAATAACAGTTTGTCATCATAATAGGGTCTACAGATATTAAAAGGATAGTAAGGGAATACTATGAACAATTGTAGGACAACATATTCATTAACTCAGTTAAAGTGGACAAATTGTCAGACAGACACTGACTACAAAACTTACTCAGGAGGAAATAGATCGACTGTGTAGCTCAGTGTCCATTAAGTAACTGAGTTGAAAATCTTCCCGTAGAGAAAATTTAAGGCCCTCGTGGTTTACCAATCAAGTTTACCAAAGAGTTGAAAGAAAATAAACTAATTTAAAACAAATATTCCAGGTAATTCAAGAGCCAGCATACTCCTTACTCATTTCGTGGGATCATCATCACTCTGATATCAAACTATATAAAGTACTACAAGTAAAACAGAACTACAAATAATAGCCATCATAAACATAGATGCAAAACTTCTAAGGGAAACTCTTAACTAATTCAATCTAACAAAATAGAAATAAGATAAAACATTATGACCAGGTGGGACTTATCCAAGATCCACTCCTACTTAAACTAAAAAAAGAAATTTAAAAAACTCCTGGCAAGCTAAGAATAAAAGAGAACTTCTTCTATCTGATAACAGACACCTATGTTAAACTAATATCCTGCTTAATGTTGTAAGAATGAAATAACTTTTCCTCTAAAATTAGGAATGAGATAAGTATATCTGTTCTCAGCATCCCTATTCAACATTGTACTGAACTTTCTAACCAGTGAAATAAGGCATAAAATAAGTGACGTGCAAATTTAAAAAGAAACAGTAAAATTTTATTTGTATAAGGCTTATTACCTATATTCAAGGAAAGCTACTAGAAAGTGAGTTTAGCAAAGTTTCAAGATAGAACATCTTTATTGTAGCAATGGGCAGCCAGAAATTTAATTTAAAAGTAGTATTTTCAATAGAATACCAATATGATTACTTTGGGATAAATCTAACAAAACACATGAAAGTCTTACACATTTAAAACTATAAAACATTGCAGACATAATTTAAAGAAGACCCAAGTAAATAGTGAGATTTTACTGTGTTTCTGGTTCAGAGCACTCAGTATTATGATATAAATTTTCCCCAAATTTATCAACAGATTCAACAGAATCCTAATAAAAATCACAGCAGAATTTTTTGTACAAATCTACACTTTTGTTTTAAAATTCATATGGAAGTGCTAAGGATCCTGAATAGCTGAAATAACTTTGAAAAAAACGGAGGGTTAGAATAAAACAACAATAATAAAGAAGATGTGGTCTTTGGCTTAAATGTAGTCAGAATAGAGATTCTAGAAATAGATCCATATTAAAGGCGTACCTCAGAGATATTGTGGGTTTGGTTTCAGACCACTCCAATAAAGCAAAGATTGCAATAAAGGGAGTCATACAAAGTTTTTTTGTTTCCCAGTGCATATAAAAGTTATGTTTCCACTGTACTGTAGTCTGTTAAGTATGCAACAGTATTATTTTTAAAAAGCAATATGTGTAACTTAATTTTAAAATACTTTATCACTAAAAAAATGTTAACCATCATTCAAGCCTTTAGTGAGTCATAATCTTTGCTGGTGGAAGGTCTTGCCTCAATATTGATGGCTGCTGACTGATCAGGGTGGAAATTGCTGAAGTTTGTGGTGATTGTAGCAATTTCTTAAAATAGAACAACAATGAAATCTGCCACATGGATTGACTCTTCCTTTCATGAATGATTACTTGGTAGTATGCAGTGCTGTTTGATAGCATTGTACCCATGACAAAACTTATCTCAAAATTGGAGGCGATCCTCTCAACCCTGCTGCTGCTTTATCAACTATGTTTGTGTAATATTTTAAATCCTTTGGTGTCATTTCAACAATCTTCATAGCATCTTCACCAGGAGTAGTTTCCTTCTGAAGAAACAACTTTCTTTGCTCCTCCATAAAAAGCAACTCATCCATTCAAGTTTTATCACGAGATTGCAGCAATTCAGTCACATCTTCAAGCTCCACTTCTAAGACCAGTTCTCTTGCTAATATGCATTGTATCTGCAGGGATTTCCTCCACTGAAATCATGGAGGGATTGACCCAAAGTCATCCTTGAGGGTTGGAATCGACTTCTTCCAAACTCATGTTTAGGTTAATATTTTGATCTCTTCCCGTGAATCATGAACATTTTCATTAGCATCTAGAATGATGAGTCCTTTCCAGAAGGTCTTCAATTTACTTTGCCCAGTCCATCAGAGGAATCACTCTCTAAGGCAGCTATAGCCTTACAAAATGTAATTCTCAAATTATAGGACTTAAAACTCAAAATTATTCCTTGATCCATGGGCTGCAGAGTGGATGTTGTATTAGTAGGCATTATAACATTAAGCTCATTGTGTGTATATCTCCATCAGAGTTCTTGGGTGACCAGGTGCATTGTCAATGAGCAGTAATATTTTGAAAGGAATCTTTTTTTTTTTTTTTGAACAGTAGGTCTCAAGGATGGGCTTAAAATATCCAGTAAACCACATTGTAAACAGATGTGTTATCATCCAGGCTTTGTGGTTCCATTTATAGAGCACAGGCAGAGTCAATTTAGCATCATTCTTAATAGCCCTAGGATTTTCAGAATGGTAACTGAACATTGCTTTCAATTTAGTCATCAGCTGCCTTAGGCCCTCGCAAGAGAGTCAGCCTATCTTTTGAAGCTTTGAAAGCAGGCGCTGACTTCTCCTCTCTAGCTATGAAAGTCCAGGGGCGTCTTCTTGTTTTGTTTACATTGAAAATCTGTTGTTTAGTGACACTACCTTCTTTTTTTAATCTTAGCTAGATCTTCTGAATAACTTGTTGCAGTTTCTACATCAGCACTTGCTGCCTCACCTTGCACTTTTACGCTATGGAAATGGCTTCTTTCCTTAAATCTCATGAACCAACCTCTGCTAATTACAGACTTTTCTTCTGCAGCTTCCTCACATCTCTCAGCCTTCATGGAGTTGAAAAAAGTTAGGGCCTTTCTCTGAATTAGTCTTTGGCTTACGGGAATGTTGTAGCTGGTTTGATGTTCTATTCTGACCACTAAGACTTTCCCCATATCAGCAAAAAGGCTGCTTCATTCTTATCATTTGTGTGTTCATTGGAGTAGCACTGTTAGTTTCCTTCAAGAACATTTCCTTTGCATTCACGATTTGATTAAGCCTTTGGCAGAAGAGGGCTAGCTTTCAGCCTGTCCTGACTTTCAACATGCCTTCCTCATTAAGCTTAATAATTTCTAGCTTTTGATTTAACGTGGGAGACATGCTACTCTTCCTTTCCCTTGAACACTTAGAGGCCATGGTAGGGTTATTAATTGGCCTAATTTTAATATTGTTTTGTCTCAGGGAACAGGAAGGCCAGAGGAGAGGGTGAGAGACAGGGGAAGAGTTGGTCAATGAAGCAGTTATAACACACACAGTATTTGTTGATTTACTTTGCTATCTTATATGGTAGTAGTTTGTGCCACTCCAAAATGATTAAAAGAGTAACATTGAAGATCACTGATCATATATCACCATAACAAATACAATAATGACGAAAAAGTCTGAAATATTGCAAGGATTACCAAAATGTGACATAGAAACATGAAGTGCGAAAATGCTGTTGGAAAAATGGTGCCAATAGACTTGCTCAATATAGCACTGCCACAAATCTTCAGTTTGTTAAAAAAAAGAAGAAGAAAAAGAAGTATCTGCCAAGTACAATAAAACAAGGTATGTCTGTATATATGAACAACTTATTTCTGAAAATGCTGTAAAGGCAATTCAGTAGGAAAAGGTAACTGGAGTGGGAGCAGTTGGAAATCTGTCCAAAAAAAAAGACTTCAATTTGTACTTTACAGTTAATCCTAAATGGATCATAGATGTAAATGTCAAACCTAATACTACAAAAATTCTAAAATAAAGTAGAAGAGTACATTTTTTTCACCTTGGCTTACATTAAGATACAACACCAAAAGATTATTTCACTGTAGAAAAATATTGGTGAAATGGACTCAATAAAAATGCAAAACTGTGTTTTTAAGAAATAAATAAAAAGGCAAACCAGAGACTGAGAGAAAATACTTACTAAGCATATTTTTTGTATCCAGAATATATAAACAAACTACCAAAACTCAGTAAGAAAACAATTTTAAATTTTAAAATGGACTGAGAATTTGAAAAAAACACTTCAACAAAGAAGTGTTTGCTACCTTAAATAAGGTAGCAAAAAGCACCTGAACAGATGTGCAGCATCATTAATTGTTACGAAAATGCAAATGAAAATCTCAATGATATACAACCTCACACACCTACAGGGATGGATAAAATGATTGTACCAAATGTTGGCAGTGCTCTGGAGCAACTGAAACTCTCAGACCCTGGTGGCGAGAATGTAAAATGATACAGCTTTGGAAAAGAGTTTGACAGTTTCTTAAAAGTTACCTCCACATGCTATAAGATTTGGCTGTTCCACTCTTGGCCATACACCTAGGAGGAAAGAAAGCATATGTTCATACCAACAATTGTATGCAAATATTTATGGACGCATTATTTGTAGTAGTGAAAATGCGTAAAACAATACAAACCAATGGGTAAATGGATAAACACGTTGTGGGACAGTGCATCCTCATTATTTTCGAGTCCATATTTGCAAATTCAGCATTTGTGCATGCTGCTCCTGGCTGAAATTTATTTATAACTCCACATCAATATTTGTGGCACTTTCATGGCTGGAGGACACGTGCAAGTACGGAGCATGAAAAGTCTGACTTGCTCAACACGCCTGTTTTCCCAGCTGAGGATGAATGAGGCCCTATTTCAGCTCTCATACTGTAAATGAATCTTTTGCTGTGTATTCAGTGCCATGTTTGTCTGTTTGTTGTTGTTGTTTTTGCATTTCTGTGCTTATTGCTGGTGATGTCACTGTGCTTCAAATAGGCATGTCAGACAAGCTACTTTAGGCATGAGTTATAGTGCTATTAGCTATAAATTCAATGCTAATGAATCAAAATATATGTTAAAAGATGCCTTTAAACAGAATACACATAAACATGATTATGTATTGATTGGTTGATGAAAATGTGACCAGAGGCTGGTAGAAACCTAACCCTGCATTTTTGCCTAGGGACAGTGACTCAGTATTTGCTAATTAAGTCTGTGCTGGGACTTTGTGGAACGTAACTACCGTGAATGATGAGAATTCACTGTATATCCATACGATCGAATACTACTTGCAATAAACCAGAATGAACTAACGATATAAACCACAAGATAAATCTCATCATAATTACGCTGAGTGAAACAGGTCGCAGGTGGAGAAAAGGGTACATATTGTCTGATTCTAGTTATACAGAACTCTAGAAAATGCAAACTCATCTATAATGACAAAGTTAAGTGGTTGCCTGGAGAAGGAGGAGAGGGTGGGACAAGAGAGAAGAATTACAGGGAGGGTGTTGAACATGTTACTGTCTTGCTTTTGGTGACGGTCTCATGGATGTATACATACATAAAACCATCAAAATGTATACTTTAAACACATGGCATTTTGTGTATATCAGTTACAGCATACTTCAGTAAAGCTGTTTAAAAATAATTGATTTTAGACAGTGGTATAGTATAGATAAGAATCTGAATTATATTACTATATAAAGCTTGTAAGATACAAAGTTGGAGATGTTTGTGTAATATTTGAATTTAATAGTTGAAAAATACAATCTCCAGCTCGTGCTGAAGTGAAGTTCCTTAGTGCTTAATTTTTGTCAGTTTTTAAAACGTAGCTGCCCTTTTTTTTGGATCCTGTCATATTATCTCTGCTTCTTTGTTTCCTAAATGTCCCCAGTGAAGCATAGCATGTTCTCAAGTTTAAAATAATCCTCTTTATGATAATTATCATGGTGTTCACATGAATTTGTTAAATTTTCATGAAAAACATTGTAATGTAAGCCAGCATCTGTTAACTGCATACTGCATATAGGGTTAAAATTCCATTGTTAGACAAATTTAACAAGATCTTCTTATAGGCTTTTTCTTTTATATCTGTGATTCTAATAAATACTTGTAATGACTTTAGTTTCCTTAAAAACAGCACAATGATTATACTTCACTTCAAAAGTATATTTTATTTCTCATACTTTATTGGCTTGATAGCTAAATGCCACCTGATGTTTCAGTGTTTACCAAAAATTTTTAGACTTTTTATCAGTGACGTAAACTATTTTTCATGATAATTATTTAATAGGAATATGTTTAGAACTTAGCATGTTACTTTATTATTATCATAGCCTTATCTTTATTATTACATGGTTTAAGTTTATTTGATTATATATTTTTATATGGAGGCAAATAGAGTCAAGTTACAGAAGAGGATTATAATATATTATAAACCAAATTATAACTACCTCTAAAATGATTTTTATGTTGTTATAAATACAACTTTTTTTTTCTTGGTAAATAAATAAATGTGAAAAATGAAAGGAGTGCTCAAAATATGGAATGCTAGCTTCTGGAAAAATAGATCAAATTTGCCATTAAAATCAATGTGGTTGACACTGTCAACAATTAAGTTAAAATTATTATATTACTGAATGTGTCAGAAACTGATGATTCAGACTTGCTTTTTGCACTCATATGCATTTTAACTTCATTTACTGAAGAAGTCTTTCTAATTTGAATGCTTACCCTTCTTTCTGATACTCAACTTTTTTGTGCTTTGGTTCCCTAAATACAATTCTATGATTTTATATAGTTACATAGATTCTCATGGAAAGGGTTGTGAGATTTGTCTAAGAATAACAGAAACATAAGACTTTGTTGAGGAATTTGTGAATAACGAAAAGATTAATTCAAAATTGTATACATCAAAATACAATGATTCAATTTGACAATATATTCATGCTAGCAAACCAGATATGCAATTTCTTGATTTAATCATCACTTAGAAATTAGTGAGCATATTGACTAACTTTAGTATAAGAATAATGATTTTTCTTATATTTCTACTGAGTTTATTTATTTAACTCTTAGCTTAAGACATCACCCTCATTTTCATCTAAACTTAAATTTTTAGTATACCAAAGTACAATATAACTTTGATATACACTAAAGATCAAGGATGGCAATACTTTTTCAATTTGACAATAGGGGAAAAAATTTTCAAATATTATCAAAGTGTTTTTTGGTAAAAATTGGTAATATTCTTGCGATGATATTGTTTATTGGCTAACGAGAAATAGACCAACTATTCTTTCTCACCCCTTCCAATTTCTAGACTGCGAAGTTTACATACTCATTTTTCCTACCTGTGTTACAATGACGTATGGCCCTGTGACACAGATCTCATCAGTGAAATGCAAGCAGAACGTCCTGAACACTTTTAAGAAGGACTTTGCATTTCCTAAAATAGAAAGAAATACGGCTGGTGCCATTCATGTCTGCCCTCTTGTTTTAAACCCACACATGAAGCCTAGAGTTGTTGCAATATTCATGCCACCATGACAGAAAGGAAAAGAGAAACAGAGATTCTGAGACCAATATTCTTGAACTCTGGGTTTTTTTTTTTCAGATTTTAAAAAATTGAGATATAATTGACACATGACATTATTTTAGTTTCAGACGTACAGCATAATCATTTGACATTTTTATATATTGTGAAATGATCACTACAGTAAGTCTAGTTAACATCTGTCGCCATGCATAGATACAAATTTTAGCTCTTAAACTAATGTCACAAGCTACCTACTTCCTTATTTTGTTTCATATGTAAGAAATATTGACTCCTGTTTGCTTAAGGCAGTGTAAGTTAGGATTGATTCTTATTGATAACAATATTGCTGTGGACAGCTAAATGTATTAACTTGTGCAGTACTTTTTAAATTCGTTTTGTTTGTTTATTTCAGATTGACTATTTCAATGAGCATATTTTCTTTTGTTTGCATTATTGTTATGCTTAGATGTAGGCTATTCATGAAAAGTAGAAAAAGCTGTGATTTCCTAATAAAATTTATAACATGAAAGCAGCAATCAGGTTAATTCAGGTCAGGAGAACGTATTACCAGGTTAATTAAACATGCTATCAGAAATTTCTAAACTAATTAGATAAACTTGGCGTTTTTCTTAGCTAACATAGATTTAGCTGCATCTCATGCATACAGAGAGAACACTTGGACATGCTAAAAGAAGGATCCTTAAAACAGAGCGATGAGTTTTCATAGGTACGCAATTAAAATTACATATATGTTAATACATATTCTGTTCCCTACTTACTTTTCTTTTTACTTCATAATGATAATAATAAGCCTAAATCTGCCTGTTAAAACTTCATTTCACAAAAAGTTTATGAAACTAAGTTTCTTAAAGAAATGAAAAAGAATACACATCATAATAATCATAATAATAATAGCTGAAATTTATTGAGTGCTTATTATGTTCTGGATATCGGAGCATGTGATTTATACCTAAATCAATTACAAATTTATGAATTCAGTACTAATATTATTCCAGTTTTACAGAGGAGAAAACTGAGGCACAAAGAGATTCAAGTAACTTGCTCAAGGTCACAGTAGGAAATCCTAGAATTAAGTTTTAACTGAGACAGTCCAGTTGCAGAGCCTGCTTGCTTGTCTTCTCCAGAGCGTCTCACTTCATCTTTATTTGGAGACCGGATATTTGTGGGTAGAGGAATTACTCCAATTCATAGTCCTCGCTCAGTCTTGAAGGAGGGGTTTTCTGGGATATTTTGAAAACAGAAAGATAGCTTGTTGTTAAAAAGAACTTCAATTTTCAGGTGAACTAGTGGAATCGGTAAATGACCTTCCCTGTTATTGTACAGAAAAGTCTGGGGTTGTTGCGAAGAATAAACAGATGGGTTTGTTAGAGTTTCTCTCTCAAACTAAAATGTGTAGTCAGTTTCTTTGTGACTTCCTAAGGACACAGTTAACTGGAAACTAATCCTTTTCTCCCTCTTTTCTTCCTCCCTCCTTCCTTCCTTTCTCCCTTCTTCCTTCTTACTCTCTTTCTTCCTTCCTTCCGCTAAACAAGATTCTCAAAATTTGAAAATAAATTTTATAAATATTATACAATTTTATTATTTTTTAGAGAAGAGGAAAAGAGAATCAACTTGTCCTAAAAATGTCAGATCGGCTAATATTTTACATATATTGAAAGGAACAAGTACTCTTTGTATTCTGATCCCATAGGAAAATTGAAGGGGGAAAAAAAGCCTTCTTACTTACATTTTATTTGAAAAGCTCAAGTTGGATTGCTTCCTGGAAGAAGAAAAATTAATGAATCTTTTGGAGTGAGAAAAATAGGTAGTCTCAAAAGTCAAATAGTAAAATTGAGAACCCATAAATAATCTCACTATTGGGTATTAATAATAAATATTTAGCTTTTGAATATAGGCTAGATTTAAGAAAAGCGGGTGTAATAAAGTTGTTGGTGGCCTAATATCTTGCAAGTATTTTGTCACTTACAGGACTGCATTCTTTAAGAATATCTAACACAAAAAAATCTCTCAAGTGAATTTATTGACTAAAACCAGTTCCACAGAACCAATTAGTATCTTACACAGGCTGCCCTGCAAGGCTTATGAGGCCATCCGTCACCTGTCCATTTAACTATTTAGCATTTGTTCAAGCAATTTGTCACCATGTCAGAATGCTAGCATTTCAGAATGGGAGTTTTCGGTTGAAAGAAATCTAACTTAGATACTCCAGATATTTCCCCTTTAATAAGACTTACAGAAGATTTATGTTTCTATTATATTTAACCTTAAACATCTTGTCTAGAGGGTGAGGTTAATTCTTTGTACTGCAAATATTTCAAATTTAAATCAGTTGTTTTATGTGAATTTTAAAATATCATGCAAAATGTAATTATTTTATATTTTAACAATAATTCAAAGTGCTAACATTGCCAAGTACCTTACTTCACGGGTTCAGTGATTACATTTTATTACTTTTCCAATTCAGTCATTTGCTTTTTTATTCATTTCTCATACCTTTGCTAATTTCACACCACTGAATGAGTTATTTACCACTGAGTGAAGGAGAAAATATCTGCATTCTCGTAACATCATGCATCTGAGGTAAATTTGGAATTCTAGAAATATATAATGGTGGAAGGATTACTGCAGCATTTCAATTAAATTACATATAATTTACAATCAAGTCTGTACCCATTTCAAGCACAGGGTATTAATTATAAAGCAGCTTGGCTGTTGATTACAGATCATTGTCAACTGCTTAATGTTTCTCTCATAAAATGCCAAACAAATACTACAATAGTATAATTTGAAACATGCTGGCCATTTAATGTAGAGCAAAATGACCAGAATCTCAGAGTAGAGGGCTATAGCAAAAATATAATTTATAAAATGGGTCTATGTAGTGGAATAATTGTAGAAAAATTAAAGTTCTACATATTGTTTCAAAAAAAGCCATTTTACTACCTTAGGCATGCCAATTAAATGAAAATTATTCAGGTGTCTAACCTTTAGGCTTGATTCAAAAATAGGATACCTCTTATACTGGTGAAAATAGATATGCAGATGGACCCGTTCCCAACTACCCTGTGAGTTCACCTGATTAAGATTTCTAATGTGAAAGAGGCAGGCCTGATGCTGGGGACTTAAATGCCATCTCCTCATCTGAATGCTGTTAAGCAGCTCCCATGGCATTTCTCACAGACTTTCAATGTGTGCTTGTCACTAAACTCAATCCCATAGATGAAATAGAAAATGTAAAGTCCTGAAGGAGGAGAGTTGAGTAAAAAGCTTTCCTGAAGTCCTCAGAGTGCTGTGCTTCTGTCTGTCACCAAGGCTTCAATCAGCAGTGTCATCCCTCTCTCCCTGTACAGCTGAGAGTTTGGCATGGATGGGTATGAGGTTGGAGTTGGGAATGCACAGTAAAAATGGATATCTGTAGGTGTGCACACATGTATACATATGAGTGTTCACAACTAGTATCCACGTTTAAGGCATTGCAAATTCCATCATCCATATCTATTCCTGAAAGTGTATATATATTGTTACCTAGAAAATATATTTAACTAGTAAAGCAGCCTTTACTTTTTAATTTGTTTTAATGGTGGTATTGAGGATTGAACCCAGGACCTCATGCACACTAGGCATGCACTCTACCACTGAGCTATACCCACCTCCAATAAAGTGGCCTTTAAAGGGCAGGGAAAAAGATAAAAACAATTTCAAAAATAATTGGTTCAATCTTATATTATATCATATTATGTTATATTATATTATAAATTATATTACATATACTATTTTATTTATATTATATATTATATTCACACACATACACATATATAACATACACGTAACACATAACATATACATTTATTACCTTTCCACAGTGTTCCTGCAAATTCTTACTTTCAAAATAAGGCTAGGAAAGAAATAATATTACAGAGATATTTTTCCAATGGTATCTACAATAATAATAACATCAAGATATTTTCTTAAGGATTTGTCAAATACAAAATAAGATACCTGGAAAAATTATGTAGCTCAGGATTTACTATGGAAGACTATCAGAGGTTATAACTTATCAGAGGCTATAAAGTAAACTTCCAGAGGTGGGCAGAAATATAACTCTCAGGTAAAAAACAATGCTTAAGGAATTCTTGAGAAATTACCTCCCTGTGAGTAAAAGGGGTAGCGAGAAGAGATGGAAACAAAAGAGTGAGAAATGACTGGGCTAATACTGAACTGAAATAAAATAAATTGAATTGTTTTGGGCACAACTATGGAAACTCCAGGATGGGGAGGACATATTGTGCTGATGACTAAAAAAAGTAATGACTTCTTTTTTTCAGATTTTGGTTATGCTATTATTTTTGTCCCAGAAAAAATTAATTCCCGGTGTGTAATTACAGGATACTCTGGTTCGATCATGAGTTCCCCAAGTGAGAAGAAGTATTAGGATTTAACAGAGGGAGATGATCATATACAAATGTTTTTACTTCTTAATCTGCTTTTGCAAAGGGATTGGAAAGTGTATTGTTTCCTTACATGTTTCCAAGTTCACAAACATAGCAGCTACACAGAGGTTACCTCTGGTAGAGAGGGCTCCTTTTGTTCATTAAATAAAATAATAATAATTGCTATTAACTACACTCCAGACACGCTTCTTTATAAATCAAAGCTCATTCAATCCTTTCACCATCTCTAAGAGCAAAGGGGTTTATAAATTAGGACACCAAAGTATCACAGTGGTGGATACTTTCAGCCCATAAAGGGTTCTAATTGCCATTCTCTTAAACATTAAACTCCTCTTAATTGCCTGCACTATTTATAAAGGTAAAAAAAAAGAATCTATCATGTATTGAGTTCATTTATTTTTACATGGTAGTAACTTTACACATACATATGATCTCATTTAATACTTTTAAAAATCCTATAAGGTGATGATTATTGTCCTAATAACTTATCAGAGGTTATAGCACTAGTAAGTGACAAAGAAAATATTCAAACCCAAGCATGTCTGGCCTCAAAGTGCATATTTGATTGCCCTTTCAACCAGTGAACAGGATACTATTGCCTGTACAAAGCCTCTGTTTCAGTTTTAATTTCAACCTCACTTTCTCTAGTACCTTAAAGCTGTGTGTAGGACCATAAATTAAGATGATGGATACCCAAATTTTCCTTATGGTGATAGGAGTTCTTCGGCTATACAGGCACACATCTTTCTCAAATGCAAATATGATTTATACTACTCAGCTTAAAGTATTCTTTTGGAAATTATGTTAAAGCTTAGAAAAGAGTAGGTACAACGTAAATGTAGATTTTCTTTCTTCTCATGAAAAACAACTTGAAGTGGCCATCTTAAATCTTCTTTAAAAATTTTTAAGGAAGAAGAAAGAAATAATTTTTTTCATGAATTGTATGCCATGCAAGACTTAATAATGACTATATAGGCATAAATGTAAAGTTATTACTCTAGATATGTCAGTGGTATTATTTTAAGAAGACCCGAATGAGCGCACTCCTTGAGGGCTTGAGTTCTTGCCTATTGAGCATGATTTGTTGGGGAACAATAATAGTGTCTGGCACAGAGTATGTACTTGAACTGAATATGTGCTGGAAAGGAGGGGTCAGCATGGGTGTGGTTGAAACACATAGGAACATTAGAACAACATCTTTTACTAAGTATACCAATCAAAAGAATTCTGGAAGCTCCACTTATCCATGGGACATTTTTTAACGTTTGCTGCATGGGGCAGAGTGAGAGTGGTGCAGAGATGTGAGAAGGAGAACATTCAAATCTAGTGTTCTAATCTCTTAAGTAGTGATCATTACACTGTAGTCTAGAACTCTGGTGTTTGTTCACACTACCATAATGTGGTGACCATCACCACAAATTCCATGGTAGGAGCTATAGAGAATAATTTGCACAGAAGACTCTCAAAATTCTATTTGGAGAGGAATCAGGAAAGCAAGTACTGGGTATGATCTAAACAGATACAGAGAAAATTCTGTGTGTGTGTGTGTGTGTGTGTGTGTGTGTGTGTGTGTGTGTGACATATATATATGTGAGCTTTAAATATCAGTGTTTTCCCCTCCCCCTATAAGTAACATTTGACTTAAGCCAGAGCTAACATTGTCAAATGAGCAAACATTCACGGAGAAATGCCTCACATCTGGCAAAGTGAAGTTAGCTGACATTTACTTCGTACAAAGGAGCAGGGATTAAATCAGACAGAATCTCATAGGATCTAATATTGGTATATTTTTCTGTTTTTCCATTATTTTTAAAGAAAAGTAGGACAATTCATTATCAACTAGGAGGTTAAAAGGGGAAACCATATATTATTTATCTACTTAACTTAGTTTTCTTATTATGTCAATGGAAACATACTTTAAAAAATGGAAAGCACAGACATAAATCGTAGATAATTTGGAAAATTTAGGAACATGTAAACAAGAAGGAAAAATTGCTCGTAACTCCCTAATTCAGGGAGGAACACTCTTAAAATTTTGATGTTTTTCTCCAGAGTATTTTCTTTTACATGTGTGGGTAGAGAGGTGATAGATGTTTTGAAAGAAAGAAAAGTAGACCTAGATAGGGATAGACTGATTGATGGATATGTGCATATAAACATTATTTTTTACAAAACTAAAATCAAGCTATATAAACTCTTTGTGACATGCATTTGATTGCAAATATATTCTGAATATTTTCCAATATTTTTCATAGTTTTTAAACATTTTAAATTATTGCATAGTATTCCATTACAATTTTCTTATAATAATAAGATGCCATAAAAGAATATTAAAAAACTTACAAGCAAACTTTTGAAAGATTTCTTTGAATATATCTTGAAGCATGAAATTTTACTCTAGAAGTGCGTGTTGTGTTAGAGAAATGTGTCAGTTATCTAGACAGGATATGTTGGAGAGCTAAACCAGTGTTATGAATGCAAAGATGGCGAAAACTGAAAGGTTAAGAAGAGTGATGTGGATGGTGATGTTTCATTGCGATTGGGAAGACAGTCACAAAGTGAGGGTGGGGAGTCAGCATGTAATGATCACTTCAGTTAGAGCAAAATTAAAATCAGAGAAAAAAATAGACAATATTGATAAAAAGATGGTGAAATCAAGAAGAATGTAATACATTGGATAAAGAAGTTGAAGATAGAAGGAAGTCAAATGAGAAGGAGAGAGTAAAGGGCCTAGAAAATGATGATTCATATGATGTCAAGGACATATAAGAATAAGTTAAAAAAATACTAGGAAAGATAAGAGGTTATATATAGCCAAGGAGTGAATTTTGGGTGCACATAATAGAATGTACATGGTATACAAGGAAGTTATAAAGCATGGTAATACAATGAACCCTAATAATTCCAAAATCCAACCAAAGAATTAGAACATCACCAGAATTATTGAATAAACTCATGTTTTTGTTTCTTATCCCATCCTCATACCCTCTACAGCTGAATATTTTCTGAATTTTTTACTTTATTATTTTCTTGCTTTTAAAAATACGTATTCATACCAGATGTTTCTTCTTTTTCTACTTGGCATCCATTTTAATCCTTCAACCACACAGCTTTATGCTTTTGACTAGTGTAAGGTAATATCCACTATAGTTGGAGGCATTTTATCTCTGCAAAAAGTAGTCTTTTCAATTCCAGGTCCAAGCAATATGAATTCTTCCTTGTCAGTTATGTGTGTGGCTTCTAGTGATTTTCTGGGGATCTTTGAAAGTAAAGTTAAGCCTCACTAGAAATCCCCATTCTAAATGGGGAGGGAAGAGGAATATTTAACTAAACATACACACAAACAGATAGATAAAATTTTTGTTTGATGTATACACATAACAGAAATGTTCACTGATAATGCAGCCTACATTTTGCAAATAATCAAAAGGCTGTCTTTGATATATCACTTCCTTTCTTTTGCACCTACACCATTTTCCATTGCCCACAGCTAACTTCTCAGCAGGTTACGATTCTCTACTTGATGGAGTGATTTAAATCATTTTCAAAAGAGTCTGAGTCCTTTTGATTTTGTATTTATTGGATTACCGTATTTTTCTGTTGGCATCTACCATTTATCATAGAAATACCAAGGAGGGCCCAGTAAAGCATTTAGTTTTCCCTGCGTCCACTGAGTACCAGAAGACTTATTTCCACCTGGTATTTGGAATCAGTCACCCTGTTCTATCTGTGGGTTCAAAGGCAAAAGAAGCCTGTTGGCAGTCTCAACTAAAAATTAGCAGACCAATGCTATATCCTGTTTTGAAAGTTTTTCTCCATTAAGACCTAAGAATCCAAGACAAAAAGAGGCCAAGGTTGTGGGAATAGAAAACAAAAGTTTTGCAAGCTAATAGTTAGTTACATGATATAGTAAAAGAGATCACTTGCACTCCACTCGTCAGGCCTCAGACCTGTGTATTCTGCTCCGGAAGAAATAACACTGTAATTGTGATTGTTTCAGAGCGTGTACCTTATTGTATGGGACAGTGCCCCAGCTTCCCTGGATATTTTTCTTTCAGCAGGTGCCGTAACTAAACCTTCAATAAACGATTCCACAATTACATCAGGCTAGCTGATGGTAAATTGATAGGATGAGTGAAGTCCGTGATCCGTGATCATTGGGGTGTTTTTGATTTTTGATCTTATTTCTTTGTTTTTAGAAATGTATTCTTTGGCTCGAGCAATGTAATTTATGGTATCAGGATAGTAAATGGCTTCCTAAAATCAAGAATAAGGATACTGCAGAAGCATTACAGGAAGAGAAACCAAATCCATATCCCCGCTCCCCTCCATGATTTTTCACCAAGAGCACGACTAATGTCTTTAGAGAGGACTTGGGGGCTCAGCAGCGGCCTTTGATTTTAGCAGCTTTGGTGCTTCGGTATGAGTGGTGAGAACATCTTGAGGGCTGGGGAGCTCTGTAACTGATCCTATGCATAGCTTGCATTTTTCACCATGACTACTTTGCAGACAGATAAAGAATGAAGGTGATTGACATCCAGAAAATGGCTCATTTTGTCTACCTTGTTAAGGAAAAACTCATTTTCAGTATACTTTTTGGTGAGTACTAATAGGGGAAAATTATACTCATAGAAAATGCTCATTCAGAGAAGTCAATCCGCATGACTTTTTAAAAATACTTTCTTATCACCAAACCTTGTTTATCTAAAGCTCCTTATCAGTCAGCAAATTGACCCTGCCCATGAATCCATGAAGATCTGTTCCTCCGGGTATCACTTCTTCCAAGCAAAGCACACAATCAGATATACTAGATAAACTGCCTGAAGTATTGCTCACTGTAACGAATTCTGTTTACCACTGTCTTTCATTCAGGACCACCCCTGAATAGAGTTGTAATATAATTTTAGACCACTGCTTTCTGGTGCCAGCATATCCATCTGTAAACCAGATCTGAGATATTTTTCTTCCTCCATCGATTGATCATAAAGAATTTCCCAAGAAGGCACCGAAATTAGTATGGGGTAGGTGTTATTGAAGCTTGAATTACTTACCAATAAAATTTATTTATGCATTCAGAACCTATTCAAGTACTATCTTATATATAATATTTCTGCTTAATAAGGGATTGCTTCTGTGTGCACCCCATATGGCATGGCAAATCACAGAGTGCTTAGTTTACACAGGCAGCATAAGTTGCATCATCACTTGTGATTCAGTAGCTAAATATTCAGATTCTATGAAGATCCAATAAAAGAGCTGTTATTTAAAAAGAAAATTATCTTTCAAGTTCCCATCGCAAATCTGAGAGTCCCACTCTTTTCCAACTAATTCCTAACATCTACATGAAAGAATTAGTGAGGTTGTTGGAGCTCATATCATTGGCAACATCTATTGTCAGCACAGCCACTGAAATAACTTGTTGAGAAAATTGGTTCTGTCATGCACTTTCTCATTGCCTTTGTGAATAAGGTGACTTCTAAGTCCTCGCATGAGACACGGTTCAGGTTAGGATGAGCAATGGCATATAATAACCCACTCCAACATTTTCATTTTCTTCAGTATTTTAATTCTTCTCTTCATTTTATGTCAGGAATGTTCTGGCAAGTCAACCTAATTGAATATAAACCACTGTTAGGTCCAGGTATCAATCAGCCAACCAAGATCACTCCCAGCATCTTGAGGCTAGTGCATTAAATCCAAAAATATCAAATAAATGCTCTCATATGAGTAAATTTGATCTGATCCAATGTTACAATTTATCCTCATGAGACTAAAGCCCTAAGAAGAATTCATTTCCACATATATTCTCAGGTACCTGACAATAAAAACTAACAATGTCAAACAAAGCAAATCTTTAGGAGAACAAACACTTTCTCAGAAACCAGCTGTCTCTGGTCAGATGATTACAGAGTCTTTCAGGCTAGTCTCCAAAGACAGTGATAAAGGAGGATTATTTTTGCTGATGAGGAAGATTAAAAGGAAATTGGGGGGGGGGGGCAGATTCTTAGCTTCATCCAGTTCTTCCCAAATGTCTATGTTCCAAGTATTGGGGCCCTGCTCCACCCCAAGTAATATCCTAATCATAACATTTTACAACTTATGTAGTAATTTTGCAATATGTTTTGGGCCTTGGCAGCAGCCACTGCAGCTCTGGGGGATGGAGAGATAATGGGAAGGGTTAGTACTATCATGTGTTACAGAGTCTTAGTTGGGACTGCCATGCAGAACTGAGACCAAAGAAAGAGACTGAGCTATGGAATAGAGATAACCTCTATTTAGTTACCACAGGAAGCACATGGAGAATAAATATTTTGGTTTAGAGAAAGCTTCTTCATACTCTCAAATCATCCACCAGTCCTTCTAGGTGGTTAAACATAGCAAGAAACCAGAAGACATGTAACATATAATGTGTTAGAGAAAAACTGGGAAACTGTGGACAATTACCTTAAAAGTTCAGTTGTCCAGCATAATACCACAACAAATTTAGCAATCTCCTATGATGGACATTTGGGCTATTCCCAAGATATATTTTAATGAAAAATAAGCAATGTAGCTATTTTGGGGGGGCACATGTGAAAAGCTTTCCCCAGTGCATACACTTGAGTTGGATTGCCACAGTTTCATATAATGTGAAGTGCTTGAACCGTTTTACCCTTTTCCTAACATTCTGAGAACTTTCGTAACTTTACGTCCCTGCCAAAATTTGGCAAATTTGAAGGATGTAAAATCATAACATATTGTGATCTAAGCACGGATACTTGTTTTTTCAAAGTTAGAGCAGCGAGTGTTCATATGACAGAAGAAAAATACTGGTAAAAACCCCTCTAGATGAGGAAGCCGAAAGATTTGAGAGGCTAGGATATACGCTGAGTCATCATTATAGAGTATTAAGCCGCCCAGACAACAGCAAGACTGGAGACGAAGAAGACGGTGGAAACAGGTGCCAATGTCTGAAATAGGAGGTAATTGTTTCTGACGTCATCGTAATATTAGTTTGGGGGCATTATAGGCAGGTTCAAGAGCAGTGGACTAGAGGAGGCACTTGAGAAATAAGAAAGATTCTTAAAGATGATCTTTAAATGACAGTGGGATATTCTCTCTATTGGAAGACAAGCAGCCTTCACTAGAATGAACACCAGCAGATGATGTGTTTTCAGGGGAGATCAGGGTTCAACAGAGGCATATATGGAGAAAAAAATTGGTAACGAGTTAGAGAGAATAGAGGACATTTGTATTGTGTCTTGAAATAATATTTTTAATACTTTGTTTTAATTATGTTTATAGATGATTTGAAGCCATCCCCAAACAAATGTCTTATACTCTAACTTGCCTTTTTAAGGCTTTAAATCAATCATCCTTAAGGCTTACACTTTATATATATATATATATATATATGTATACACATTTAAGTTGGATACAAGCATGATAGGACCTAATGCTCTTTCATTCCTTGTATTCACTTGGGAAGTAGTCAAAGAATGAAATTCTTGGGTTACGAATATTTTCCTCAAAACGATGTGGATGAATTATTGTTTTAGGATCTTTCTTCATTTAATATTACAGGCAAGAATATTAAAAGAAGCCATAGTTTTCTTCCTTTGTGATAAACTGATATGCTACAGGGTTTTTTTTTCCCTTTTTATATTTAAAATTTTCTACTTAGATTTTTGTAGAATTATTTCAGCATTTTTGAAATTTAAAGTCACCATAATTTCTGTAGACATTGGTATACTTCCATCTTCCCTGGAACCCTGTTGAACCCTTTCAATCTGCAGACATGTGACATGCTTTGACTTTTGTCTGTTGTACATTTTACTCTAGCTTTCTGTGTTCTGAGATCTCTCTAGGGAGCAGCAGTTACCTCCAGGTTTAATTCTGTCCTTGGTGGTCCATGCATACCCTCTCTGCTTGTTATTTTCAACCTTTTGCCCCATTCGCTCTAGTCTGGGACGTATCTTTTCTAAACATCACTTTCTACAGTATCTGCTCTGTTATTTCCTTTTCCTAAAGTATGAGATTTTTCTCCCTGATGCTACATTTAATTTAATCTCAATATTTCCTATCTCATCCATCCCTGTTTTATTTCAGTCTGACTCTCAGCGAGAACTTTTGTCATATGTCTTTTGTCTTATCATTCCACGTTTCATCTCTTGTTACAGAAAATCCAAGTTATATTGAATTACATTGAAAACGCACATCTTTTCTAACATTTATTCTTTTCTTCTCGCAGCAATATTTTTTTCAAAGCTTCCTTTTTTTCTTATTCTTGAATTGTATTACCATATTTGTTTTCTTTTTTTTTTTGCCATTGTGGAGTCTTTTCATAAGCTAAAAATGAAATCTTTCTCCTTCTCTTTTTAATAATATTAATACTAGAAAGATCTATCCAGGAATATCATTTGCACCAAATGGAAAAGTTCACCTACTTCTCATCTTCTGGTATATTGATGTTAGAATCTGTATCACAGGTATAGTGATACAGAGCTCTGTTTCAAATGTTTAACCATTGTAAGTTCAGGAATATTTGACACTTACCATTCTGAAGACCTACAGTGGAATAGTGTACTCTGATTTTTACCTGGCTATAACTGAGGAAATTTTCCAGGCTTATAGCTCTAAAAATAAGACTAAATTTGAGTTAAACAAAACATGAGCTATGATATAAATGTTAATATTCTACCTTCTTTTTAAATGTACAATTTTCAGCATTTTTATGATTGTAAAATTATATATATACACACACACATACACACACTCCCACTTCTAATGACAGAATCAAGAAATCAAAACTATGAAACCAGTCACTGATGAAGAGGACATTTGAGATTACAGTGAAGATGCATTTGGAAGATACTGAATACTAGAACAATTCTTTATCTTCTTCAGCGTGAACATCAGGGCAGGGAATCATCAGAGGCCGGAAAACTGGTGCATAAAGAGTTATGTCTTGTATCGTGTAACAAAAAACATCAAGACGGAGAATTTCCAGAGCTCTGCAGATGCTTGACCATGCATCAAGCATGCAGCTGCTCTGTGGTCTTCACTGCGCCGGTCATGTCTCCCCTTTTGGACATGAGGTTGCTGCCACAGTTCTGAGCAGCACACGTAAGAGCAGTTGTGGCTTACCATGAGGAAGGGGCCCTATGGTGAATATCTCTTTATTATATAGGAAATCATTTCCCAAAAGTTGCCCAGCAAGATCCCACCGATCAGGATTTGGTCCCATTACATGCCTTAACAACCAGGAAGACAAAGAAGGGGTGTGTTCAGCGTGTTTAACCTCTGAGATAAAAGCCAGTCTCTACTGGAAGGAAGAGTGACGCACATCCAGTTTGTCGGCTTATATCACACGGAACCAGACGTGGACATACCTCTCCCGGGGACCCAGAGGAAAGGTTCAAACGTATCACTTCACTCTGAACCTCCAGTACTACCACCAACAAAATCAAAGTTCTTTTTTAAAAAGTTCCCAAACAGAAAGTATGTTTGGATCTGATTGATTCCAAAGAGTTTATAAAGTTGGCATGTAGGTTTTTCCTTCTGATGTGGCAAGCAGGCTAATACTATCCTTGAGTCATGTTTTGGACATTATTTAAATTAATGTATCAAAAAATCAAGGAATTTTGAACCCACCCCAAAAAATTATTTTAGAGACTTTTAAAGATAAGTTTCTATGTCCAGACTTACTCAAGGAGAAAGCAGAAATCTCTTAATTTCATGTGCCTTTGCTGCTGTTAAACTAAATAGAATTTCTACTTCTTGCTTATGTCATTAAGTCATCTGTCAGAGCCAAAGACTGCTTTTTCTCATCTTACTACATAAACCTCACCTAGGTCCATCCAAAACAAAAATGTTAAGCTGGAGCAGTGGTTGATACAAAATTGTATTATCAGTTTAAAGGTCAAGCTACCGAGGTCAGTGGGGTGAAAACCTAGAGTAACTTAACAGAGCAACCTCATATCTGTGTATTTCCTTCCCTGTGAATAGTGAACCTCAGCAAAGGTGCTCAATATTATGTCCACCCTTCTGTTTGGGCAGACCCTGCACTAGGAAGCCTTGTGGCACATCCTTCCTGTTACTGCCTCCAGCCATGCCTGTTACCAGCTCTACCCCTGGTTGCCTTTCTGTTTATTTTAGCCACTGACCAAATAAGGATATTTAGTCATCACCATTGTTTTCAAATGCTTCATTGTATTAGAAGAAAAAATGAAGTGAAATCATGGGCTCCCTTGGTTTCATATCTCAATTCAAGGCTTCCCTTTCTTTTATATCCTAGTACAAATCAGAAATCTTTAATGGTCTTCTGCTTAGGTGTTCTCTAGTAATTTCCCTGGAATGGTACTGTTTCTTAGGAAAAGAAGCAGGTGTAAGGTATCCTTGGTGACTTCCTCAAGCCGATTCAGTATGCGCTATATCTAGTACTAATTCCTTATTATTCCTTATATGTGGTAATGCTCCTTCATTTTCAGCAGAGTTGCAGGTTTTTTTTCTTTCGAAATTGAATATTCTATTAGTAATTTCAGTAAGAGCTGGGGGGGATACTTGGACAAAACTGTTCCTTTCTTCATCATAACTTCACGTCTTTACTTCATACTGCTAGAATTTGGGGGAAACAATTGGAAAACCATCTTCACCCCTAAGAGATAAAAAAGAGATATTTTCATCCAATAAATGTTTCTCTGAATCTCATGAAACCAACGTAAACCAACCGAGTCTTCCATCTGTGGGTCTGTTGTTACTGTTGCTCAATTGTAGATACATAAAATTTTACTGATGGTAAGTCAATCTCAGACTATTCCTTAGGATAAGAATGATTTCTCAACAGACAATACAAAATCCGCATTCTAGAATCAAGAGCTTCATGGCAGGTTTTGTACCTTTTCTCCTTCTAAGTGAGGGCTTATGACAAAAAAAGGCAATGAATGAAGTTCAGTTAAAATATCCACCAGTCTTTTCCTCTTCATCTCAAGAATACACATGCTCTTCTTTTCTCCAGTCTATTTCCAGAGAACAACATCATATAAACCCTTCCTCTTACCACATGGCATACAGAAGTCCTGAGCAGAGCAGAACACACAATGCTCAGAAAGATGAGAGAAGCTGAAAAGTAAAATAAATTGATGAAGGCTTATGTTAATAAATACATACATAAAGTAAAATAGATAGCTCAAAGAACTCTTTAATAAGAAGAATTGTGTCTGTGAAATCTGATTTTATTTTCACAGCATATCTTTGGAAACAAATCTACTGGGAAATCTTTTAAAAAAGACTTGAAATGAAAGTAAATCATGAGAAATTCTGAATATAAAACCTAACAGTATTCTCCAAATTATAATAAAAGTCCTCAGGCTCTAGCACATGAAAACTTAAGAAAATGAAAGCAACCATTCTGGAGATACTTTTGCAAGTATTCAGTGAACCTTAAATTATACATATTTTACAAGTCAGGAGGTCTATGGCCCAGTATTTACGTGTCCTAGCAAAATTTAATCCCAGTAAATAGAGACGTATGGAGATGCTCGTGACTCTGTATGTATGTCTGTATGTGTTTGTCTGTGTATACTGTAATAGCAAAGAGAAGAAAACAATCTAAATGTTCAGCAATAGGTTAATGAATACATAAAATGTGGTGCAGAGAAACAATGGTATATCTTACAGCAGTTAAAATAAATTACATCTACAGATATCAATGTGGATCTGAAGATGGGTCAGAGGCCAATATTAAGAGAAAGAAATAAAACACAATTATAGTTCTGTTAATGTAATTTTATAGAAATGAAAGCATGAAGAACATTATTTTTAATAAATAGATTTATAAATGTTTTAAGATATATGTTAGACACCTGTAAGTTACAGGTAAAAATGAAAGTAGATAAAATGAGTTAAAGAATGATAGATAAACAAGAAAACGAAGAAATACATAGGGATTCTATTTGAAAAAAAGCAATATTCTAATTCTGAAAGTTATGATCTATTTAATTTTGTCAACCTAAGGTCAAATGTAAAAACAAGAGTTGAATAAAGATAATCAGCTCAGCATTGAAAATATTAATGTAGATTGAGTTATTTTGATCATTTCTGATTGACGAATAAGCTCAAAACTAGTATTAGAACCTCATAGTATAAAATATGGAATTTGTTTTAAATTACAGTTAAATTATAGAGTAAATTATTTGTAGATGTACACACACACACACTATATAGGTGTACTTTTTAAAAATCCACAGAAAGGCACTTTGGCCAATGACTACTGTGTCCTTACATACAATGAATGTACTCCATTCTCGATTCTACGTGGCATCTTAAAGCATCTGCCACTCTGAAAATTCTCTTCTTATTGATATGCTTTCTTATTTCAGTTTCCATGTTTGCTCATTGTCTTGATTTTATTACTTCCCTAATTGTTCCCTATCATCCTCTCTCCCTGGATACCCTTCTCTTTCTCATTCCCTCATTCTCCTTTCACTCCATAGCATTTATCTTGGGGCCTCCAGTCAAAATCTCATGTACACTAAGATATCTCAGCAGACGCTCAAACGCACCATTTTCAAATCTGCACACTGGATCTTTACTTTGCCAAACCTGGACCTCCTCCAGCATTCCCTAGCTCACTCAGCAGTTCTATCACCCAAACGTTTCCTTCCTCACCTCCCTCCCATGAATCCCACATGTCAAGTTCACTGGTCACGGATAATTCATGTCATGTTTTTTTTTTCAAATTCATCCAATTTTTTCATCTCTGTCATCACTCACAATCACATCTTACCTGGAATGCTTCCATAGCTTTCTGACAGGCTTTGCTACTTCCGCTCTGATCACTATAGATTTGTTCTCTTCACAGTAGCCAGAATGACTGTTCCAGTACTAAAAATTGCTTCTTCCCATTCATCTGCTTAAAACCCTGTGGTAGCTCCCTATTAGTCATAGCACAAGAGCACAGTACGAAGAACAGCTTTCCAGCGGTACAAGCCCTGCACCATCTCTGCTTTTTGCCTTCCTCTTCGATTTCTTCTGACGTCCTGTGCAAGCCAGCTGTTCCAGACTTGGGCCAGCCAGTCTTAGCCATGCAAAAACATGGATCCATTGCTCTTAAAGTTCCTCATTTGGTAAAAGAAGCTAGGTCTTTTAAAATTACCTCACGCCTAGCCTGTTCAGTGGAGCCAAATCTCGCGTGATTTGTCCGTTTTGTCATGAAACAAAATCCCCTGTAAATGGGAGAAGAATCCCGTTGTCCCTGTTGTTAATGAAAGCGTATTTTGCTGTCTGTATCTCTTCCCTTCTGCAAGCAGTAGCCCTGCCTCGCTCAGGGCATCTCTCAATGTAAACTTCAGATTTCAAAATGTTGACACATAGCTCAAATGTTTTTAAAATACTCTAAAAAATAAACAGTATATGTGGCAGGATTTGAGCCACAGACCATGAGATGGCAGCCTCTATCTTGCAGAGGCTGCTGGTTCCATCAGATTACATTTGTTGTTACATGTTCCCTAAGGGTTTTTCAGTCTCCAGATTTCTCAAATTTGTACATGTATGATTATAAATATTAATGTCACATTGGAAGAATTTATGAACTTGATGTTCTACTTTTATTTTTCAGTAATTTCCATCATGACTAAGTTAACAGCTGATCAAAAATTAAGAACTAATGCACAGATAAGAAGACACAGATGGTGGATAAATGAAATAATTTATGTACAATTTCAACTTTAACAATTTAAAAACAGGTGTTTCCTGAGAAGAATAAAGCACAACATAGACCCTAGGTGGGAGGCAGAAAACCTGGAATGCAATAATGATAAAATTAACTCTACCTAAAAGCTTCCCCCATATTAAATGCGAGTTATTAGCGTGAGAGAAATAGCTCAGAGGGAATATTGCAGAATAAAGCAGGGCAAGTACTCTCACCTGTACAAATTTGATTAAATTCCCATTTAAGTTCTATATAATTCGTTATGGCAATTGAAATTGTTTCAGAATTTCAAAAAGCAATGCTGAAACGTGCAGGCCTAAAGAGACCAGTAATTGTCAAAAACAAGTGAATGGTATCTCCATCCTTCACTTCAAAAGAAATGTGATAAAATACAGTTTCATATAAAGTAAAAATATCTCCAACTAGAAATGTGACATACATGCATAATCACAACAAAAATTTTATTTGGAGGCTTAGACTCTTCAGAATTGTACTGTGTTAATAAGTAAACTTGTAAACACAGAATCTGAGTTCCATACAGACTAGGTATCTTGCCTAATAGGAGCTACTGCATTCTTTTCAGGGCAAATTCCTCAAGTTAAGAGGCAAGTTACTTCCCTTCCATCCTAGAGCAAGCGTTCACTTTTTTCTAGTAAGACGTTTTTTCTTGGATCACATCAGCTAGTAGTATCTCCTCTCAGATCTTCCTGAAATAATTATCTGTTTGGTTCCTAATTATTGAATCTCTTATAGACTGGATTTTTTTCTCCCTTCAATCCACAGGGCCTCTTCATTTAATAAAAAAAAAAAATCTTAATCCACATTTTATCTCACCTAACTTTTAACCCTCACCTGGCCTACTCAATTTTAGAATCAACTTATCTTCCGTTTTCCCTTTAGAATCAGATTCCTAAAAAGAAGACTTAATGTTTTAATACAATTATAATAAAAGATAATCATGTATTTTGTAACAATATACAAGTTTTTATTGGTATAAGAACCAGTTAAATGGTGAAGTTTTATATTCAAAACTAAAAGTTGAAACCATCATCTCCCTCGTACTTCACATTTTCACATTTCTTCATCTAAGATGATTTTGCTGATTAAGAGCTAGCCTGTGAAGTGCTGTGCTGAGCATTTTATATGGATTACTTAACTTTAATGACACCATACTTGTTTGGAAATATTAAACTGTGTTAGGTTAGAATCAAACTTTCAGCCAAAACTAGAGACAATACAGGTTGCCAACTATGAATTCAGCATCCAAAGTTCACCTCCTGCCAGAACAAGCCGACCAGAAAAGCAGCAATTAAAAGAGAGGATTGCCAGGTTTGTTTTTTGTTGTTGTTGTTTGTTGTTTTTTTGTATTTAGTTTTTTTTTCCCCCAAATCCTTCTTCTACCTCATTACATTCAGAATAAATACAAAAATTTTAGTACTATAGCTATCAGAAGCTATATATGTATATATATATATATATATTTTTTTTTTTTTTGGTGGTGCCTAGCTCCTTCAGAGTTCTGAGATAAACACACATAAGACACACACACATACACACACACAGAAAATCCCAGATATGAAAAAAGACCATGAGGAGGCAGAGCCATTTTCTCATTTTTTACCTGACAAACTTTATTGTTGATTAAACCCCAGTTTAAACATCATCCTGTCTGGCAAACTTGACCTGACTCCTGTAAGTATTCTGTCTCCTTTCGTGTTCCAGTAGCATATTCTCTTATAATACTTTCAATCTGGATTTTCTCATTACCCTGTTTTGGCAAAGAATGTTAACTCACTGACGTTGTTATTCATCTGCATTATCTTCCAGGCTTAGTATTGTGTCTAACACACAGTAGATGCCCCAATGCAGAAGAAGAGGAGGGAAGAGCGGAAGAAACAGGGATGGAGGAGAAGGAGGAGAAGAGGGCAGGCAACCAAGTTGTGAAAAAGAGCTGTACACTTATACAGGAAGTAGTTGAGAGTATGTACATGAAATAAATAAGAAAGACTGGGAAAGACGTGGAACAGAACGGAAAGCTAAACTTTGTCTTTGAGGTCGTTGAAGACGAGTGTGACTTCTTGGAATTTCAAAAGGCTAATAATAGGATGCATATTTCTGAAGCTCTGTGATATGTAATGAAATAGTAAATAAATAATAATTAGGACCTATTAATATGCACAGTAATAGCTTGTAGTGGTAACTAATGAAAGAGCCTGCAAATTATATACCAGAGTTTAAAGCAAAATAGCAGGAAATCAACGGCTTGTATCATGAATATATTTTAAATATTTAATTTGCTAGTTAATTATGCTTCCTTTTCCAACATTAATTAAGATGTGTGGTTTCTTAATTTTGTGTACACTGATCATGTGTTACCATGAGAGAGTAATCTTTATTATTATCTTTATTACAATCACATCTAATATCCTTTACTTGAACACGCTCACTATAAAAGTGAAGCCTTATCTTTCATCTTTTGCAAATCTTTCTCACCTGCTTCAACTAATTAATGTATCTCTGAATGAAACTTGATCAGATATGTCACTATGTAGGTATTCTTCAATCTTGTGATCTCAAACTCTTATAAAGTCATCTGCCATTGATTTGTGTCTGTTCTTTTCAATGTTATATTCATGATCAGTGCAGCTGCAAAATTAATTTTCTCCTCCCTAAGCTCCTGTTACTTTTGTTACTTAAAGAACAGTTTCCTGCTCACAAGAGGATTGGGCTGAAACTGTTATTTTTTGCATTTTTGAGTTTCTGTTGAATGGCTCCCTTATATCTAGTTAGCAATCTGTGTGTCCGCACTTTTAGAGGAGAGCTGCAACCTTTCAGTGAATCCATCTGGGCCTTGTTCCATTTTTAAATCTAGGGCATTTTCTGTTTGACTGCCTGTTGATGAAATGTTCTACAATTTGAAGTTCAAGCATATAAGTTACTTAATTACTTTAAGATCCAAGATAAAGCATATATTTCCAGCATGGATTGTGTATTCATCCCTACACACTGAACCGAGCCCATCTTGCATTTCTGTAGGTAGAGATTTTCTATAGTAATGAGAGCTAGGGAGGGCCTAGGCATGCAAAAGGTGCACAAAATACAGAATTAATGAAATGATGCTGGTATCATGATAACTTCTACAGTTTCAATATAATTTATAGTAAATTCTGGAATACTTTTATTGTTTCTTTTGCTGCAGTAACAACCACAAACCCAGTGGCTTACCCGATACAACTTTGTTATCTTACAGTTCTGTAGGTGAGAAGTCCAGCGCTTGTCTGACTTGGCAAAAGTCGAAAGCTTTCAGGTTGCACGGCTGTATTCTCTTCTGGAGGCTCATCTATTTTCTTGCCTTTTGCAGCTTCTGCAGATCGTGCACATTCTTTGGCTCATGCCCTCTTCCTTTTCTTCAAATCCAGAAACAGTGGGTGGAGTTTTAATCATGCTGCCTTCTCTCTGGTTCTCTGTGGGAGGGAAAGGTTCTCTGTTTTTAAGAATCCAGGTTATTAGATTGGGTCAACTCGGATAATCCGAGCTAATCCTCCCATATCATTGTCTTTAACCTTAATCAAATCTGCCAAGTCCCATTTGCCATGCAAAGCAGTATATTCCCAGGTTCCATGGATTAGGGAGTGGCCACCTGGGGCCCAGTGGGGCCATATCTCATTAGAGAGTAGAACACTGCTCTGCCTACTGTACCTTTTAATACACGTACTATAAACATCTCTTATGCATCTACTGAATACACTGGCAATGTGAGCTGGAGTAATTCAGAAGCTCAGAAATATCTTTTTAAAAGTATTATGAGAGCATATGTTAAATGAAAAAAAAAGAAAGAGAAAGATGCAAGCATAAATAATAAATGATGAAATTCTTACTTCATCTCAAAACTCCCATGCCACTCCTTCTGCTATAATAATCACTATAGCCATACTTTATACATTGACATATATGTTCATACACCTATAAGTGGGATCATGCTTTTATTTGGCAATTGCCTTCTTATTTAATAAATATAGTATTGTTTTTACATGTCACTGCATATACATTCCTCTCATTCCACAGTCTAGTTATAATGCAGTACATTAGATAACTAAGGAATTAAAGGGATTCAAATCATTCACATTTTTAACTTTAAAAACAGTATTTCAGTGAACATTTTTGGAGTTAAAACTTTGTGTGCATCATGTATATTAGTTAGGATTCTGGTTTCACGTGACAAAAATGCAGTTCAAACAGCTCAGCAGCAAAATAATTGGTTGGCTAATGTAATGGGGAAACCAAAAGGTTCATGCAGTTCAAGAACTGTTAGATTTACAGGTTAAATAATGTCATTGGGCATCTGTCCATCCGTCTCTCTACTTTTCTCTATTTGGGGTTAGTCTGAGATAGACTCCTACAGTGTAATATGAAAACTATATCCAGCTGTTCAAGCCAACATCCAAGAAAAAGAGTAACCTTCCTCAACTGTTTTGGAAAGACCCTGTAACGAGTGTTGGTCCAGTCTAAGTCATGTCTGTCCAAGGGACATACAAGGGGAAAGATGGGAAGCAATCATTGGGTAAGCAGGTAGAATATTCTCATCTTCAGAACTGAGTCACTGGAGACTGAAAGCAAGCTTGAGGATCGCGCCCCACTGAAGCAAAGCAGATGGTAGAGATTGCTGGGGTGTAGAGCAAGAGTCAGTTCCCTGGGAAGGGAACCACGAGCTGGACACCTGTGGAGTCCCTGAGTTAAATGCCTTAAATTTGATAGCTGTTATGGGATAAATTCTTTTCCCCCAAATTCTTATGTTGACGTCTCAAGCCCTGGTACCTCAGAATGTGACTGTATTTGGAGATAGGGCCCTTGAAGGGGTAATTAAGGTAAAATGAGGTCCTGCGGGTGGGGGGCTTTAATCTAATGTGAGTGGTTCATTATAGGAAGAAGAGATTGGGACACAGGCAACACCAGACTGAGGGACAACCAGGTTAGGACCCAGTGACAAGTTGTCCATCTGCATGCCAAGGAGGGAGGCCTCAGAAGAAACTAAACCTGCTGACATTTTGATCACAGAATCCTAGTCCCCAGAAATATGAGAAAATGGATTTCTTCTGTTTAGCCACCAGTCTGCGGTGCTTTGCTAGGGCGGTTCATGCAAATGAACACAGTAGTTACTGACGAAATTACATAGAGAGAAATCAGAACATTTAACACCACTGCCAGACATATCAGTGACTTAACTATTCTCATTATTGACTGTTATCAATGTTTTCTATTTTTTGACTAGTCAAAAATGGGATGTCATTATACATGTAGTTGTTATTTCCTAATGGTTAGAAAAATTAAATATTTTGCCTCAGTTTCAGTCATTTTTGTATTTCATTTTCTGTGAATTCACTGTTTATATCCTTTCTCCGTACTTGTACGATTATCATCTTTGGTTTGACTTTATGTTACAAATACATTCTTCTAGTTTGCTGCATGTCTTTTAAATGTATTTGCTAGCATCTGTGCCTGAGTGTTAGTTTGAGTCATCTAAGAAGCAGACAAAACAAAGTGCAATTAAATGTGCAAGACATTTATTGGGAAACACCATAAGGAAAAATGGGGAACGAGCCCAAGGAGGCTGGAAGAGCCAGTTGGATCATGACGTAGGTCTAACCATTGCAGAAAAAAAGGAACAGGAAAGAATCAACAAATAGCAAAAGTCTTAGACCATGGTGCAGTTTTAAGAGAAAGCTGTCAAAGCACCCACGAGCCAAAGTCACCATCAGAGGGGCCGCACGTCTTTCGGGAACGGGTCTGACGTAGCACCTCTGCCACAAGCTGCCACTTGCTGGGAGCGGCTCGTGATGGCGCGGTATTTCAGAAACCCAGACGCTGGAGCCCTTCACCAGGTAACTGTGTTCCCTGCAGCCCGTGGTCTGACAGACAGGTGGACTTCCACGGCTGCTACAGCCTGTGTCCTCTAAGACACGTTCTTCGTGCTTCCCTGCTCTGTTCACTAACACAAAGAACGTCACTTCCCAGACTAGCCCGCAAGCTTTCTTTTGGCAGTTTCTGCCAATAGCAGGTTCTCACAGCAGACCGGGAAGCGGGAAGGAGAGAGAGACCATAGTGTTTCTCCCTCCTCTGCTCTGCTCTGGAGGGCGCCTCCAGCACTGGCGCCTCCTCCTCCAGGGCCGCACCTTCTTTAGTCCTAGATCTCGTCAGCTCTTGCTTTCACGGTGGTTCTAGCTCCCTTTAGAGACATCAGCTCCTGGAATCTCATAACGTGACCTCTTCTGTTTGTCTTTTGAGTTCTGCTGTTTTAATGTCTGAGTTGTCCCACCATCTCTTCTTCGGGTCCTCAGGCCTTCTGTGACCTATAAGTTAATTCGACGTATTAAGACACATTTGTCTGAAAGCCTAGAATGGTACTCATTTTTCTCACTTTAAGCGATACAGAATCTTTCCTATGTAGAAAACTTTTAAAGAAATTTATCTATGGTTTAATATATGTCAGACAATCATTATTACCAACTATTGCCAGGCCTTGTTAAAGACATTAAAGATTAAATATAAAACAAAACAGGGAAAGGTCATGTTGTGGAATTACTGTCCAGTGAATGAAGACAGATAATGAGTAATACATGTACACATTTGTAAACTATATAGTAGCTTAGAAGTCAACGAGAGTAATGGAAAAATAGAGTAAGACAATGGTATTTTTAAGTGTGGCGGTGCTTGAATGTAGTGGATTTTCAGGATAGGCTCCAATGAGAGGTGACATTTGTGCAAAGACTTGAAGGGGGTGAAGAAGCAGTCCATGTGGCCCCAAATGTTAAGCTGTAGTTTTGATAAACAACTAGCAGAGAGCGCTCATTTAAAAGTTAACTCTAAATTCTTGGGAGTAAGATTGAATGACTGAGTTGGTGTCTGGCAAAGATCTCCACCTAACCATCTATGCCTGTGGGGTTGACTAACACACTGTGAGCCTTATTGTCAGAGAGCTCACGGTGGAGGGGATGCACAGTACTCAGATCATAGGGTGACTGAGAAGGATTGATTAGTGGGAAGAAAAGAAAACCAAGGAAATGTGCTGACCTGAAAGTCAAGCAAAAAAAGAAAAAGGAAAATTTCAAGAGAAAGGCATAATCAGTTGAGTAAAAATGTTGCTTAGGATTGACAATTAAATCTAGTAATATAGTGACATAAACAGTAAATGTAGTATTGGTATAATCACTATTTCTATTACACCAATAAACGCTTGACTGCCTGAAAATACATACAACTTCCTTCTTGCATTCAAACGTCATCATTTTCTTCTGTTTCTAGAACTTTTCTTTCCTTCCCTAGAATAAACTAATACCACTTTTGCTGAGAACTACTCACTGTTCATCTACCATCATCATTTAAAATGAGTATTTAAACTTTAGTGTGCATCACACACACACACAGCCTACAGCATAAACTTAATTAGATAGGATGTAAGTTATAAAGGGTATCTGTTTTACAATCATCTTTTCAGATTATTTTTTCTTGGCTTAGTAAATTTTTAGAAATTCGATAAACTGTCCCCCAACATCCAGACATTTGTTTTGCATTGTATACGAAATATAAGAGAAGGGAGAACAGCTAAGTTGTAATACCGATTTTCATTTCAAGAACTGGAAAGAATACAGTTGATAGAACAGCAACACATAGTGACCATTGGTTGGGACATTTACCTTCTACAAGGAGATGCAAGGAGGTCAGTGAGTGATAGAGCCAGTTGATTCTCAGGGACCTCCCTGTGTTGACACAGTTGTTTGTTTGGGGGATGATTTTGTTGGTTTTGCAAATCTGTTTGCTCTGGGTTCTGACAGCTGATAAAAATGTCCCTTACCTAATCTTTCGAATGTCAGTGAAGAGCAGCAATACCCCAAAAGGTTTGTGGCAGATAGCTTCCAGCTTGGATTGACATCCTTTGTCCCCATGAACTGGCTTAATAATAGCCTGCATAACCAAGATTCTCTAGTCTCTTGGTTTGCATCAAGCAAAGTCCATGCTCAATCATATTTGTGTTTTTTTCCCAACTTTGCTGAGATATGACTGGCATATTATATTAGTCAAAGGTGTAAAACAGAATGATTTGATATTTGTGTACCTTGTAAAATAATTACTGCTATAAGTTTAGTTAACATCAATCACTTCACATAATTATTTTTTTTTCTTATGATGAAAACTTTGAAGACCCACTCTCTTAGCAACTTTCAATATTTGGGGGTTTCTTTTAATAGGATAAAAACTGTATAGTACTTGGAAACTTCTTTTAGTGATTTTAAAAACTGTAATTTAGAAATCTACATGGAAAGCAATTAGCTATACCAGAGTTGACGTTTCAAAATAGCCTTGTACGAGGCACAGGGGTGGAATGTGCTTCAATAATAGAATGTGGATTACTCTCTGCATTCTACATGGAGAGTTCAACACAGTTACAGAAAGTATTTGGAGCCTATTGTTTCATGGCCCCATCACTTTTCATAACCATCCGCATGCATATTTCTAGAATTTCATTCATTTTCAGTCAGAAATCACCCTGTGTCACAAGCACAAGGAGAAGGGGAGGATTTAGCCACTTCAGTTCAGCTAAGCGCATGGTTAATTTCTTGATGATGTCCGATACAGCATAACGGTTACGAGTATAGCCGTTGTTGCATGAATCAAATCAGAACTGGAATCAAATCCATCTCTAACACCTTGGGCAAATTTCCTAACACTCTAGACTTCAGTTTCTTCAGGTATATAAAAGGAATGTTAAAAGAATCTACCGTCTTTGAATTTTTGTGAAAATTAAAGAAGACAATGCATACAAATTACTTAGCTCCCAGGAATCATGCACATAAACTATCTGTATTATTATAATTATTATCAATCTAATTAATTTTGATCTCAGTAATTTCAGAGCATCAGTCTGTTTTTCTGTTTTTCTACTTCCAGCCAGAGGAGCTTTAGAGTTTAATTGGACTCTTTCTACTATGTAGAAATCTAATCCAAACAGTTTGATTATATTTGGCTTCTAAGTCCCCTAAAATGTTATTTTATGAAGGCACATCATCTGGATGCCAAAGACAGTGGAAAATCCCTTGGGTAATGTGTATATGGACTCAGTTTCAGGTGCCAGGATAGAGGAATCTTCATTCTCTCTACTCTTCATCCAGGCAGGGTTCTGGGGTGTGTTACTTGCAATCTCAGGCTTTGGATCAAATATTGAGTTAGTGATGACATTTTTTGGAAAGGAAATTCAATCTAGCTTCAATGAAGAAGATGAACTTATTATAATGTACAGAGTCTAACCCTGGGAAGCAGTTTTGTTAGAATACGCTTAGTTCAGGATACAAAAGTTAAATAAGAAACAGGAAAAATGGAAGTTAGTTCTAATCCCTTCCACTACCCCTTTGGATTCATATGCTTTCTAGCTTCTGTCTCCCTGAGTCTGGTTCATTTTCTACTCTCTTCCATCTAATATTATTTACTACTTCATATGCTTGCCCTACTTAGGATAAAGGCTAAGCTGCTATTTTAAAAAAGAGGCCCAAGTAAAGAAGCTTAGAAAGTTTTTTTTCTTCTCCTCTCAGATATCAAAGTCCCAAGGTGAGCAGCTCAGGTCAGCAGCCATTCAAAGACCTAGATTCTTTCAAAACTCTGATTTCTATATATCCTCTCACATTGTCTTCTGAAGTTCAGGCTGAATTTTGGGTATTTTTATGTTCCAATACTGAGGGATGCATGGAGCCAGGGAATAATATAATGTCTTAAGACCAAGACAAATATTCCAATGGTGAGAATTTAATATATGGACACATCTGGTATAAGGGAGGTTGGAAACATGGTCTCTACTTAGACAGCCATGTGAGGACCAGTATATTCCACCCCAGTTCTTGAGACTCTCAAAGCTAGTTTCAGCATCCTAATGTATTTGTCCTAATTTCTAGAAACAGGGAAAACTGACTAATGTCTTTGAATCCCATTTCTAAGTCTTCAGGAGAGAAGATCTGAATGGAGCACTCTGGTTCCAAAAAGTTATGAACAGAGATAAATAGCATAAAACAAACATGGTAATAGATAGTCACATCTAGTCAGAGAGGCATTCAGTGGAAGGAGTTATAGGTTGAACAGATAATCCAATGATCACTTACTGCCTATGCATTCGAATTTTAATTTTAGGAAGCTAACAAAATGCTGACATCAAAACAGGATAATACACTCACAAACAGAAAACTACAGACCACATGAAAATAATTGATGAAAATATATTTATCTGTAATACTACCAGTCTGAATTCCAAAAGACACTTAAACAGTAAAAACATCATGTTCAAGAATAGTTCACTTTACAAACTTAAAGGTATTTTATAGAAGGACTCTTCTGCTATAATCTGTTCTATCAATATGGCAAGGTAGAGAAACTAGTGTTATTATTTTAGTTGATGAAAAGGCATATGAATTAATTCAACAGATTTTTTAATTTAAAAACTAGTACTAGAAATAGAGGGACTTACCATTAAAAACATGCTATATCTCAAAACGTTTCAGTCATTAATTAGATCTAGTGCTAGACTGTCAACTCATAAAATCCATAGAATGCTAACCCTGCACAATGCATGAGTTGGCCACGGGATCACAGACCTTGATTCAGTCTGTCAGGACACGAATGTCAGAGTCTTTGGGCTCCTCCTAAATTGTCTGTGTGTGTGTGTGTGTGTGTGTGTGTGTGTGTGTCTGTGAGACAGACAGACAGACATAGAGAAGAAAAGGAAGAGAGGGAGAGAGAAGGAGACAAAGGATACGTTTCTGGATGCACATGGAAACTTCTAGAATTTTATTTAGCAAGAAAAATGGAAATTTTCGTGTACAGAGCTACTAAGTATCTCTGATGTTTCTACTAATTTACTGTTCAAAAAATAAAAATAAGAAAATCTAAATATTTTGTAAAGTTTTGCATACTTCAGATATTTTTTTGAATACAAAATGCTAAAGGAACTATTTGAATGATTCTCAAATGAAAATTATCTTGCTTTTTGATCTTTCATAATATCAACTAATTCCTTAATTGAATGGCAAGTTCTAGCACCTAGAAATACTGTCTAGATGTATGACTGTTTGCAGTGAGACAGACCTCCAAACATAAAAGTATAGCATTCAGCTATTCACACATTTTATTTGTTCTTATGTAAAAAGAAGTTATTGATTCTTATGTCTACTAATAAATCAGTTGTATAGTTATGCAGTCAAGGTTCAGTGAGAGTTTCTAATTCAGACTTGCAGATACATTCGACATAAAATACGTTTCAATCTAAACAAGTGGCACTAGTCTCCGAACTTTCATTGATATCTCCTCTCTTTCAATAACAAAGTTTCCCCTTCTGTACAACATAGCCTATGTTTCTGAACCCCATAGTACTGCATTAGGAGAATAAATCTGAATCAAATTTATCTGCTTTACTACAAAAAAATTTTTTTTGATTTCCTATACATATCTTTCAGTCTTTACTTTGTTTAGCATTAATTTAGTACCGGTATTCTAATCATTTATTTGTGTATTTCTAAAATGCTTAGCTAAGGGGAACCCTGCCAAGGAACATCATGATCAGTTGCTCCTAGGTCTTGTAAATAACCACTTATGCAAGCCCAGAGACAGATCATCTTTATATAGTCCCGATGCTACTGTGTGTATGGAAAGCTTAGTCATCATTATGTAACCACTGAGCAATGTAGCTGGATGATGCTGATGGCATAATGAGTTGTATTTAAGATCCAGGTATTAAATCCAGTATTCTGGTTTGAAAAAGACAAGTTTTGCAAATAAGCAATGGAGTTTCAGGATGACATAGTTGGAGTACAAGAGGATGTTTGCTAAACCCCTAACCTCTGCTTCCCACAGCCTGGCAAGCTCTTTCTCTGGGAGGCAGAATTTCATCACCACCAACGCCAACACATTTCCATTTAGGAAACTGGAAAAACAGAAGACTCCCTACACACTGATCACCCCTCCACCCCCAGCTTGATGTCCTGATCATTAGAAAAGGATCAATTTAACATATTTTAGTTAACTAATTTCTTTTGAAATTTATGTGAGGTTTTTGCCAAACATCAAACCCAGCCCATAGCAGCACAACTTGAGTAGCACACGCTGAGGCGAATAGTAGAAACTCAATTAAGGGTTATTAATCAAGTTAAGGGATAAATAATTACCACATCCTTGAAAAGATCTTTGTGACCTCACTACTGGATTCAATAGCTTTATAACCATCTGTCTCTCTGTCTCCAATATTTCCTACCATAATTCAGTACACTATTTCCAGGTTATTCTTTCTTAAATGGAACATTTCCTATGCCACCACCTAATTTAGAACCCTTATGACTTTCGAGGAAAAGGAAATATTGGTTAAATTTTAGATTTGTTAATGTTCAGAATATGTCATCAGAGGTTTTATGAACTAGGTGTAAGAATTACTCAGTAAAAGTTAAAGTAAGGAGTGGTTGCTGGTTATGTGACTGCTATAAGCATTACAAGTCAGTGATTCATCTTGATTATGTGTAAGGTAAATGAGAAAGCAGCCTAAGGATAGAACTATTCAGAGTCAACAAAATATTATAAATTATAAATTTTTTATGTCTCTTCCTCTCTTACTGATTACAAAGGAGTGAATGTTAGTTAATTTCTAAGGAAAGACAATTTCACTGAATTTGGGAAAACAGAGCTTTAGATTTTTCCGTCTGGGAACCAAGTGTTTCACGTTAAGTTTGTCAGTGTGTAACTGTTGAGTTGACAACTGAATATGAGAAGCTGGAGCTCAGGGAAGAGAAAATCTATGTATTTATATTCTGGTGTGATTAACAAATCACCAGAACTCAATGCCCATAGGACTAAGGTGGTTTCCCTAGAAAGAAAGTGCAAATAGGGAGGAGAAAAGGACTGAGGACAGGATCTGGGGGATGCTTCATTTAGAGATTAGGAAAAAGATGTATGGATGACAATGTCAGTGACGACAACAAAAGGCTGAGAAGGAAGAGAGGATAATTAAGAGAGAGTGTCATCGTAGAATCCAAGTGAAAGAAGTGAATCAAGAAGGAGGAATTGATCAAAAGTGTCAAATTCTTCACAGATTATTGCTTGCAGATCACTGAATTTAAGATGCTACAAGAGACTGATGATCTTAACCTTAGTAGTTTCAATGAATTGTTGGGATAAGAAGTTAATTAAAGTGAAATTGAGATATGAAGAAATAGACTTAATGAGCTCAGACAAATCTTTCAAAAACTTATGTAATAAATACATAGGAAAAAAATGAAATAGGGAAGGGAAACGCTGAAGAGGAATATGAGGGTAATATGTTTTTGTTGTTATTTGCAGTTCTGATTAGTTGTTTGTTTTAAAATGGCAACTCTTCAGCTTGTAAGGATGTTGATAAGAACAATTCAGTAGAAAGGGATATTGATAATGCAGGGAAAGGGGACGTTTCAGGAAGAATTCCTTTAGTGACAAAGGTTTATGGTATCCAGTGCATATTTGACAGAGGATGTTGTCTGAGATGGGGACAGCAACGTTCACTGAAGAAGGAGGCAAATATTCATTTGCAGGCAGGTTTCTAAGAAGATGAGAGAGTTTCTTTTTACTCTACTTCTCAAAATGAAGTAAAAAGCAAGGATGGTCAGCTGAAAGTAAGGAGAAGGCAAGCTGTAAAGTTGTACGGAAAAGAGACACTGAATTACTATTTAGGGTAAGTATTCTTGGGATATATAGTAGTGTTGTTGGATAACGTCAGTACCCATTTGAAATGTGTGGTCCTAAACTTAAAGTGTGATCAGTCAACATGTTGTCCACTCAACATGTTCAACTGCTCCTACAAAGACATGCAATGATTGAATACTTGGGATTTAACAGAGCTGTTTTCCCAGGCAAATATGATAGAGGGATATAGAATTTAATGGCTCTTATAAGATACTTGTTACAATGATGGGTCATGGGATCTAAGCCGAGTCAGGGAAAAACAGAACATGAGGTATTAGGGAAAAGGATGAAGACTTAAACGTTGTAGGTTAGAGATGGAATTCTCGGTAAGGATGAAGAAATACTGGAATGGAATGTTGAGCTGGAAGGATAACAGAAGGTGGTGAGATAATCAGAGGGTATAAATCAAGAGTTTAAATGAGGTGCCATTATTAGTCATAGCAAAGTCAGAGTTATGGCTGAAGAATGGTGGATGAAGATGTTCCAGAAACCAAGGAGATGAAGGGTCCAAGAGCTTTATCTATTAGTTGCCTCATCCTCCTGGGTTTTGACATTAGGCGATATTTACAGCAGTGCAGGAATGAAAATATGGGCTGACAAATGACTTAAACGGCTGGCTTCTAGTAGTTTCATAAAAAAAAGAGAGATAAGGACATGACAGACTTAGAACATACTGAAACTCTACTAAATTGATGGGGTACAATTAGTGTAATGTTAATGGACTAGAGGAGAAAAATATCTCAGTAGATGTTGAAATGACATTTGATAAGATTCAAAATATATAAATATAATATGCATCTGTATGTTACATAATAATTATATATTTTCACTTGTACGTAATATTCATTTATGTATACTATCACTATTATATTATTATTATTTAACTTTGTCTTGAACATACTGAGGCAATAAAAAAAGAAATAGAAATGAGTTATAAGCATTGGAAAGTAGAAGGCAAAACTATATACATTCATATTTTATCATTTACTAATACTAATTTGGAGGAAAAATTTAGTGAATTCCATGGTCTCTTCTAGGGTTAGTGTTCTCCAATGTCTCAATATTTCTTCTCTAGGATCTTCAAGAGGGACAGTTTAAGGGTCCCCAAAAAACTGCATGTTTTTTGCTTCTCCCTTTTTGCATCACAAAGGTACTATCCACTGACTAGAAGAATCAGATAAAAACACTGATGATTATAGAGGATAGTTTTATGAACCTACGTTAACCCTCTTCACAAATCATTTCTTTAGTTTTCTTACATTTGATACAGTATTCCCAGCACACACCAGTATTTTTTTCTAAATGGTAGGAGGGCACTCATTTGATAGGGATAGTTTAAACAAAATTGTAGTAGAAGCTTAAGCTTGTCTTTCAAGTTTTCTTCTCTAACAATTAAGTATGCATTTATTTAAGGAATGTGGTGTGAAAGAGTGGTGGATAGGAAATGAGGATAATGAGGGAATTAAGTGATTGAAGTGATTTCAACTATGTTTTGAGTTTCAGTCCACCTAGAAAATATATTTTCTTAGTTGTTTTTTATTTTTATTCTTGTAATAATTCTTCACTCTCTCTTTTTTCTCCATTTCCAACCATTTTTTCTGACATTGAAAAAAAATTTTTCAGTCAAAATAACAGAACCACTGATATACTCAACAAATTCTGATAAATATAACCACCTCACACGAAGTTTCCAGATATTCTTGAATCTGTGGAAAACCTGAAAGGACTAATACAGCACAATTTCATTTCTTGATCTACGCCTCAAGGACAGAATGGATATTACTCAGCGAGCCCAAGCAGACACGAATGGATGCCCTCACAAACAAAATCCCTCAGGCTGGCTGCATCATCTCCAGCTTTATTTTGTAAATTCTCCTTTTACTGTTCTAGCACATCAAATGATATATCACCTTTCTGGAATGTCAGAGAGGATCGTGATTACAGCCAGGAACATGGTAATCAGTAGAATTGATAGTTTGTGTCTATATCCCCATTTTTTTTCCTCTCTCCTTTGGCTTTTCCCTCCCTTTTCCTTTATATTTCAAGTTTGCCCATCACTGAATTTATTGAGGCCTGGATTTCTGTCCTTCTTCCATTTTACTCAGAAGCAAACACTGTGTGGACAGGAAAATCAGGAAAGCCAAACATATCCCTATTTTTTTTTAATTTATAATATGAGGAGTTACCTTGTGTACCATACTTTTTTAAAGTATATTATTAAGTTTTGTTATGAAGCACTATATGTGATACATAAATGAGACATTTTATCCTTATTTTCGTGGAGTTTGCAGTCTATTAACAGTAACAAGACATTTACTCAAAGAAAAATTAAAGGAAACATGATCAATATTTAAAAAAAATAAAAAGCACTATAGATTTTATAGGAGAGATATAGCTCAACTATGTGGAGACAGAATAAAAATAAGGAGAAAAAAGATATGGCAAATAACATTTGAGTAAAAGTTTGAGGAAGTGAATTCAAAGTATATCAAGTGGTAATAAGACACAAAAGTGGGAAATAAATATACCTGGAATGCAGCTAGCAGCCCGGTATCACTGAAGAGTGTGAGAGTGGTCACTAGGGCTGCGAAGGCACCAAGTATAAAAAGTCTAAAGTTTTAGGAGGGAAACTGGTATGGAATTTATTCGTTGTCATTGGACACCAGATGGGCTACATGATTTGCAGGGCTCAGTGCAAAACAAAAATGCACAGCCCCTTGTTAAAATAGTATTAAAAATTTCAAGACAGCTACAGCAAATCATAAAACCAAGTGTGGGATCCTTCCAAGCATGGGGCCCTATGGGACTGCACCAGTCACACACCCATGAACTGCCCCTGTTGGGTTAGTCACTGTTTCTGAGTGTTGCGGTAAATGACAGGAAGTTTTGCTAAGGAAAATAGATCTAGAGGGTGCATCTGAGATAAACTGGAGGGTAAGAGAATAGGAAAGGGGGAGCAATCAAAAGACATTAGCGTCATTGAGGAGAGTTTATCAAACCCTAATTGTTGGGAATAAAGTAATAAAAGTTTTTGATGTATGTTATGAAGTTAAAAAAATAAAAACTATTCATAGTAGTTGACAAGTAACAACTAGCTAAAAAGACAAAGAATAGAATTGAACCAAAGATGAGTCTGCATTTTCATCCTGGATGACTAGGAGAGAAGGCAAAAATAACAAAGAAAAATCAGGAAAAAAGGATCTGATTTTAGGAGAACATTGGAATGATGCTGATCTTAACTGAGCGATGCCGAAATACAACTGGATAGAAAATTATATGAGGCAGCTAGGGGAATGAGATCAGATGTTAGGAAAAAAACCTCACTAGCGAAAGGCGTGAGGAGTTTAAAGCTATATAACTTAAGAAGACAATGGTTGTCTTCTTTTAGGATAAATTGTTCAAATAATTACTCCTTACAATCAATGGAGTAAATTATTCCCACATGATGTGCTGATTTTCTCATCCTAGACTTGCATACATTGTCATCTATGTGAAGGTCAGAACTGAAGGTGAGAAGATGAATGGGATAACTAATGAAAAGATACTTGAGTAAGAAAATAATTTAGCCTCTATCCTTGAAGATCCCAACTCTTAAGAGTCAGGAGGAGAAGCAGCAAACAATGAAGACTATTTTAAAAGAACAAACAGAAAAGTACAGAGGCACAGGTGATAGGTGGAAAGACTTTCAAAATACAGATAGATGGAGACAAAGCACGTCTAAAGCTGTAGAGAGGTCAGGAGAGCACAGTCTCACTAGAAGCTCATGAACTGGGTGAGCAGGTTGCTGGTACTGTGTGTGAGAGCCAGCAGCTCCAGGGACAGTGTGCAAACACCAGATGATTGGGAAGGATATCACAGGAATGTGTGACATGTCAGGAAGTTCAACCTATATTGTGCAGCATGGAGGTGACTCCTATGGGGGGATGGAGCAAAATGGGCAACAGAGAATGACAGGAAAATTAAAGATTCTATGAACGATGTTACAAATACAGTCCAGCTTGAAAAGGGAGTCAAGGGAAGGTGGACTGGGATAAAATGGGAGAAAAGAGATCAGTTGAAGAATCAAAGGGTTAAAGATATCAGTGATACCAAGGACCAGTTGTTGTAAAAGAGGAAAAAGGAAGAGAGAGAGGGAGAGAGAACCGAAGACACTGCGGTAAAATGAGAATTCTGGATTTCATGACCATAAGGACAAGACAGAGTGAAGTGTTTTTGATACCCTGTTGTACTCTGACTCTTTTTGCTCTGAATCTATTTAAATGAATTACATTTAGCCAAGTATTTTCTGCAGTCTGAGAGTTAATGATGCAGCCCTTCACTGCCACTGTCTCATTTAAATTTTAATCCCATAAAAAACAGGAAGCCTTGGGTTACTGGGAAGCCAGAAGAACTAAAACAAATCTCTATCTTTTGACTGCTATGCTTGCATTATAATAAATCAGAGTTCAGAATTTACTGTGTATTCAGACTAGTACAGACAAGGAGCCAGAATTATCTTGCCCTTTCTCCAAGCTTCTATAATATATACACATCCTTAATTCTGACCAAGACAGTTAGATATTTTGTATTCTTCCACCTGCACTATCGGGGAAATGGTTTTTGGTAATTGTACTTCAGTATGACCAAGGTCACATAAGGCTGCTGAAAATATAAAGTGTACCTGCTGATACTCTAAAGGCATTTAAGAAATATCTCTCTAACTTTGTTGTTTTAGATGTCAAGGATAGCATATGTGAAAAATTGTGAAAGAGACTAAGTTTTCCCTTGGTTATTTCTATAATTCTTGTCTTCCTTCCCCTGTTTGCCCATTACTCTAACAGTACTCTCACTGAATGTGATTAACACTTCTTAAAGACTACAATAAGTAATATTTACTTCCCTGCATCTACCTCTAGGCATTGAATTCTGCTAGGAAGGTCTCTGCCCTAATGACGTTGGCATCAGTGATTCATAATATGGTACCTGAGATATAATAGACCCTCAACATACACATCTTAAGCTAATATTAATTGTGTACACATGATCTTAATTTTGTGAAATGAGATACACTCTGCAGTTTCTCCTACATCTAGAACAAGATTTCCCACCATAGTGACCCAAATACAGTCTATAAGTTGTTCCAGGCACAGATGGTGACCCTCATAGTTTCAAAAATATGAGAAACCTTTTGGTAAAAGTCTGTGACATCCTGAAGCACTATGAAATCAGGCAAAGTAAGATAATGAGAATGAATGAAGAAGTAAAGTTAGGGACCTCCTCTCCATCTCAGTAATATTTTCCCTCTTGTGAGAACATTTTAAACATTGAATCACAAAGTATATAACTTTTTGAGAATTTCTTTCTCACTAAGCATAATGCCCTTGAGCTGTGTCCAGGTTTTTGCATACATCAGTAGTTTAGTACTTTTATAGCTGCGTAGTACTCCACTGCATGATATTGCATTGCACCAGAGTTGTTTTAACCATTTACCTATTCAAGGACATTTGAGTTGTTTCCAGTTTTAGGTTACTATTAAGTTGCTATGAACAGCAGTGTACAGGTTTTTGTGTGAACATAAGTTTTTATTTCTCTAGGATAAAATGTCATTGGGTAAGATTGCTGAATTATTTTGAAAATGCATATTTAATTTTAAAAGAAACTACTAAATTATTTTCCAGAGTGGCCTTACCATTTTGCATTCTTACTAGCAATGTATGAGAGATCCAGTTTCTCCCCAGCCTCGCCAGCATTGGGTATTATCACTGTTGAGTTTTGTTTTCATTTTTGCCATTCTTATATACTAATAGGTCCATTGTGGCTTTAATTTGCATTTTCCTAGTAACTAATGATGTTGACCATCTCTTTATGAACTTTCCATCCATTTCCCTTCCATGGTGAAATTTCTGTTCATGTCTTTTGCCCACTTTACAGTTAGATTTACTTTTTCACTACTGCGTTTTGAGAGTTTTTTCTGTGGTCTATATATGAGAACTTTGTTGGATGCAAGTATTTCATCCTAGTATATAGCTTGTGTTTTCACCCCCTTGATAGGGTCTTTTACAGAACACTTTTTCATTTTGATGAAACTCAATCTATCTTTAAAAAAAAAACCAAATCACAATTTTGGTGTCATGTCTCAGAATTCTTCACCTAGCCCCAGCCCCAAAGATTTCTGTGTTATGTTTTACCCATCCCAATAAATGTTTTCCTGACATGCCACAACACTATTGCAACAAATAAATGGTGTACTCAGATTTAGTTATAAACAGAAATGTATGAAAAATTTCTTGAAAGATGAAATCATTTAACATGAAAATAACATTGTCCCATTGTCATTCTGTTTCAGAATGGAGTTGGGAGAAAGATTATCAAAAACATATGCGAACAGAAAGAACATCCCTAAGTGAAGCATAAACAAAAATTTGAGTAAAATGTTTTATACCTGCTTTTATATAACAGTTTAATTAACAAAATTAGTTCATTGTTCCCACCCATTTCCAAGACACATATGCACATTGATAATCCCATAATAATCCATTCATTAAATTGGCCCATTAAAAGTGTCACATTTTTAAAAGTGAGGGTAGACAATAGTATCATAAGAGAAAAAGTAGGTGAAGCAAAATTACTGCCATTAAGCACGAAAGTTAATTCTGGACTTCCTGGTGTGGCAAGCATAAATGAAAGCATAATTAGTTACAAACTTCTCATCATTTGTTAGTAAAGAATATACTAACTGGCTAGGAGAAATTGTTCATTTTCTGTAAAAAAAAATATATCAAAAGGACTAATTACAGAGATTTTTCCATCACTGCCATCAAATGAGAAAGGAGCTTTGTTCCAAATGTGGCTTTACCAATAAGCAGAAAAGAAATATGTCTATATTGACTTTTTGTAAAATGTGTCCTCAAAAGAGCTAAAGACTATTTTTTTGTTATATGAATTTCTGGTGTTACAATTTCACATGCCAAATGAAATGGGGCCCAAAGGAAGGAACATTCTTTTGCTAATTCCTCTTAAATATTCCAACTACCTCAATCTGAGCTAAGGGATTTCTGGGAAAAGCTGGAGATCAGATTATTAAAGATCAAGGTTGCAAGAAAGGGACAGAAGAAGCTGGCATTCACTGAGCACCTGCTGCCGTGATGTGATGATTTGTGCTCACAAGAAAATGGTGGCGAGAAAGAAAAACTGCTCTAGTTAATTGTTCAATGTTCCTCAAGAGATTCAAGAAAGTTTGGAATTTCTTTTAGTGTACTGTTTCCTGTGTGGGTGTGTTTCTCTGAGTGTAACACCATGTTCAGGCTAAGTTTATACTCTGATTATTTTTTAGAGCCATTTTAAAAATTGTTGACCAGTAGTGGAGTTGGACCTGCTATTTTTGTAAGCCAGAATTTTGTTTTTGATAATTACTACCCAGACTTTACACAGATAAACAGGATGTCTGGGAGAGACATGAGAAATGAGAGTAAGGTTGAGGAGAGAAGCTTCAGGATTAGAATATGGAGAATGTGAGATAGATGCAACAGAAATATAGGAGAGAGGAGAGCAGTTCCTACAGATGCAAAAGCAGACTGAGAGGAACAGAGTTCCAACACCAGGGAAGACAGAGTAGGCACACTCTACTGTGTCTATCTGAGTGAAGATAGAAAGTTGACAGAATGACAGAATGTAAGAGCAGTGACTTGAGGACTCAGAAACTAGATAATATAAGCATATATGTTAGAAGACAAGCATTTGAAGTACCATCATTTTTTTTTTCTTCCTCCAGTATCCCTAGACCTGATCTCAACGAAGCTTGAAAACTGGAAGTGGGCACAGGGACAGACAGAACTCCAGGAGAAAGCCTTAATTCTAGCTTGAGGAACAGAAAAGGGAAGACCTAATACTCACAGAAAATTCAAAAATCTCTCTTTTATAAAATCTTTGTATTTTTCCTCCTATTTTGTCACTCCCAGTGCCTAACCCAGCCTGCAGTGGTGACAGCAGTGGCTACAATAGGACCCCTGGGAGAATCTTCCTTTCTGTGCATAAATGTGACAACTTAGATGAAACAAACTGAGTATTAGAGTAACTGCACTCATGTTTTAAAGCCTCCGGAAAAGTCTCTAGGCCCAGATGGTTTCACTGGAAAATCCCGTTACACATTTAAGAAAGAAAGAACACCAATTTTATATAATCTCTTTTGAAAAACAGAAAAGGAGGAAATAATGCTTCCTAACCCATTTGTTTAGGCCAGGAGTCCACACTTACAGAGACAGAGAGAGGGAGGGAGGGAGAGAGAGAGAGACCAGACCAATATTCCTCATGAACAAAGACACGCAAACTCTCAGCAAAATATTAGCCAACAGAGCAGAGCAGTGGACTTCCTTCTGGGAATAAAAGGCTGGTTCAATATTTGAAAAGCAATCCAAGTAGCCAGCATATAATATAGACAAATCCTTCGTGACATGATTAGGCAAGTAGTTCTTAAATATGACACCAAAATTGTAATACATAAAAGAACAAGATTGATAAATTATTTTCCCTGGGGGGAAAATGAGCTGTTTAAATAAACCTCTCCTTCACTATGTTGGAGAAATGTCTTATATAGGAGCATGTACAAAATATATGTACAATAAATAAATATAATGAGCATTAAATTTTTATTGAAGTATAGTTGCTATACAGTATTACATGTCACAGATGTACAGTATAGCAATTTACAAATTTTGAAGGTTATGTTCCATTTATAGTTATTATAAATACTGGCTATATTCCATGTTGTCCAATATATTCTGGTAGCTTATTTTATACCTAATAGTTTGCACCTCTTAGTCTGTTACCCTATAGTGCTCCTTTCCCCTTCCCTCTCCCCACTGGTAACCACTACTTTGTTCTCTATATTTGTGTCTGCTTCTTTTCTGTTATATCCACTAGTTTGTTGTATTTTTTAGATTCCACATATCAGTGACATCAAACAGTATTTGTCTTTCTCTGTCTGACTTATTTCACTTGGTATAATGCCCTCCAAGTCAGTCCATGTTGCTGCAAATGGCAAAATTTCATTCTTTGTTATGGCCAAGTAGTATTCTATCATGTATATATACCACATCTTCTTTATCCATTCATCTGTTGATCGACACTTAGGTTGCTTCCGTATCTTGGCAATTGTAAATAACGCTGCTGTGAACATTGGGGTGTATGTATGTTTTCAAATTAGTCTTTATGTTTTTTTCAGATATATATACCCAGGAGTGTAATTGTTGGGTCATATGGTAGTTCTGGTTTTAGTTTTTTGAGAAATTTCCATACGGTTTTCCACAATGGCTACAACAATTTACACTTCCACCAACAAAGTAGAAGAATTCACTTTTCTCCAGATCCTCACCAACATTTGTTATTTGTGTTCTTTTAGATGATAGCCATTCTGACAGGTGTGAGATGATGTGCCATTTTGGTTTTCATTTGCATTTCCCTGAAGATTAGCAGTGCTGAGCATCCTTTCATGTGCCTGTTGACCATCTGCATTTCCTCTGTCGAAAAATGTCTATTCAGTTCTTCTACCCATTATTTAATTGGGTTGTTTGATTTTTTTGATATTGAGTTTGTGAGCTGTTTATATATGTTAGATATTAACCCATTATCCATTATATCATTTGCAGATATTTTCTCCCATTCAATAGGTTATCTTTTTGTTTTGTTGATGGTTTCCTTTGCTGTGCAAAAGCTTTTAAGTTTAATTAGGCTCCATTTGTTTATTTTTGCTTTTATTTCCTTTACTTTAGGAGACAGATCCAAAAAATTATTGCTGTGATTTATGTCAAAGATTGTTCTGCCTGTTTTCTTCTAGGGGTTTTATAGAATCTGGTCTTATATTTAGGTCTTTAATCCATTTTAAGTTTATTTTTGTATACAGTGTTAGAGAATGTTCTAATTTCATTTCTTTACATGTAGCATACATGAAATGGTACAAATGAATAGATAGTATGAAATATGTTTATTTTCTAAATTAAATGTGCCAAAAATCATATATACATATAGAAAAATAGAGATAGAAATAGGTAAAGAGAGAATTTATGATATATATGATGTATGATTCACATTTATAGATGATTCATAGTCATTATTCTGAATCATCTTTGGAAGAGAGAAATAATCTTGTGAAAAAGCAAAGCATTTTTTCTATTGTAAGAAATATATTCAAAGATTTAAGAAAATTTAAATATGTATCAGCGTATGTTCAGTAATTTACTAATATTTTGGAGTATACAGAATAGTTAAGAGATTCTAAAGACATACTCTACCCTTTTGGTATTTTCTCAGGAATTCATAGTTTCATTATCTTGTCAGTTCTTTTAAAGTTCATAGGTTAATATCAGCCTGGCATCAACCCTGCTTTTAAGTTAACAAATTAATTTAATTGTAGTTATAACTTATTCCTTGCAATTTGATATCTTTGTGTAGAACAGAAATTTAAAATGAGAACTGCAAGAGGTCATATCTCAAAGTCTTCCTTCACTAGTGGAATAAAAATTAGTATATTTCAAAGGTTGCAAAAGGATCAAAGAAAGCTAATTTTACTTAATTTCCAGAATTAAAAAGATATAATTGGTCCTACTTTGGGAATTGGAGCATTGATAATTATTTAATATGACTGGTGGTAAATCTATAGTAAGAGAAGTGGATAGTTACCCTAGCCATACATGCCTTTTAAAATGTAATCACATTATCTTGTGCCTGAAATCTGGTGTTTCAGAGTATTTTATTCTGTAAGCCAGAGGCTTCAAAGAGTCCTTGGTTATAATGAACCATTTACTTGAGAGTCACTGTCTATGAATTTTTCCTCAGTTTATTCTGGAATCCCCATTTGTCCTCTATCACAGAAATTTTCTCTGTCAAATGGCCATCAATATCATTGCAACCATTAAACTTTTTCTTGGTGTTTCCTGCAATTAGCAACCATAGAATATAACATGCTGTTCAAAATCACTCTTTTTGGATAAGAAAAAAATTTGTTATTAAAAAATGAACTCAGGACAGAACCATCATAATCTCTCTTTTACCTCAATTTATTTCATCAGTGAGAAACACATGCAGATACAAAAATAAGTGAAATATTTCAAAGAGGAAATTAGAAGGAGGGATTTCTGTTTAGAGTCATATATTGGACTCAAGATCCCTAAACTCACTGCTTATAAAACATGCAAAAGTTTGAAAACATTATTTTCAAGTAATGGAAGAGAGGAAACTAGCAATGAAGCAAGAACACCCGTCCCGGAAAGTACTGAGTGGGAGAACCAATCCCCTGCTGGCCTTCAGGTGTGGTGCTTTGAGTTTCCATGGAAAGAAACTGCAGAGAGGGAAAGAGAGAAGGCGTATGGGCTAGCCTGGGCTTAAGCTAGCTGGTGAGACGGAAGAGAAATGGCTCCTCCCAAGTCTGGAACCAGAAAAAGCTCCGTTTTGAGGAAAGTTGTGAACTAAGAGAAACAGATGTTCTTGTGGGCTCTGGATAGTGGGTTAAAAAAAAAAAAACTCCCCCCTCCTCCTCCCTAGAATTTCAAAGGCGTTAGACACCCTCACCCTCCTGTGTTTAGAGCCAGAATGTTTACATCCCTAAATCATCTAGTTAAGATGGTACTTCTGAGAGTACCAGGAAAAATTAGACACAGGTCTTCTGGGAAAAATACATCCCAATACACACGTGGAATGTAGATGATGTCTCCTAGACAGAGGGTGTAGAGATCTTCCATCCAGTATCAGTGTCTTTGAACTTTTCTTCCAACAGTTCTCGCACATGTGAGCACACCATAGTAAAATCATAAACACAAAACTGTAAGAAGAAATTCAATACTGAAATGTACACAGTATCTAAATCCTTGGCTATTTGCAGTGAATTTATTTTCCATGGCTTTTATAAATTACATCATAAGGTACTGATGAACAGCGTTAATTTTATGGCAGTTCCACTATAGTTAATACTGGTTTTACAGTTACAGAGAATGAGTCACTTAAAGGGAGGTGGTGGATAAATGCAGCAATATTCAAATGAAACTAATTTATTTCCAAAATTAAAGAATAGTAATAAAAACATTGCCGGAAAGTCTAGCCTGGATTGTTACATAGATTGTTTGGAAATGCTGGAAGAGAAAAGAGCCACAGATAGCAAACCCAGTAGCAAAAAAAAAAAAAAAAAAAAAAAAAAAAAAAAAAAAGAAGGGAAAGGAGAAGAAGAAGAAGAATTAATCATTTCAAATTATGTTTTCCAAAAGCACTTGTGGAATTTTCAAAGACATATATCCCATGGGATTAGTAATATATAGTCCTAAATATATAGACTTAAAATATTTTTCCAGTGTTTAATGTCCTTTTTGACTTGGTAGAGATTTAGTTGTACATTTTGACACGTTTTTGTACTGCTATAGTGTTGGTGGAAGATTGTACCTAAAGAAAGTTCAGCATACAACTCTTTAATAAGGACTGAAGTCTCTCGCTGTGTGTCAAAAAATTCTCTCTTCAGTTTACTTACTCAATCATCATTCAACATCTTTTTTTTATTTTTAGTATTAATCTGCAATATTCACTGTCCTAGGGACTGAGTCTATAGGAATGAAACAAAGTACAAAGTCACCAGCCTGTTACATCTGTGTGTTGGGGAGACAGACATAAAGGTGTAAACACATGACTATATAATGTATGAGATGCAGTAAGTGCTTTGAAGGGAAGGAAGACGTGGCGAAGAGAACAGAGAATTATAGGATGTCATTTTATATAAGGTGGTATGGTAAGACTTTTCTGATAAGGTTGACATTTGTTCAGAGACCTGAAGAAAGTGAAAGAAAGCTAAGCGCTTTGCAAAAGAAAGTTATATAAGAGGAAACAGTACACATGAAAGAACCTAGGGCAGAAACAGGTTCAGCATAGTTGGTAATTACCAAGTAGGTCATGACTGGAGCAGAAAGAGCAGAGGAGAGAGCAGCAGGAGATGGCATTAGAGCACTCGCAAGGAACGACATCATGGACAATCTTGTAGACCATTATAGATACCCTTATTCTGAACGAGATGAATGGAGAGTTCTGAGAGGAACATTTATATGATCTGACTTACCTTTTAACATTATAACCATGGCTGCCTTGAGGAGAATAAGCAGTGGTGAGGATGGGGCCAGAGTGGAATCAGGGAGACTTTCTTCAGATTGGTTGGTGGTGAGGTAACACAGCTGTGTTCCAGGAATCCTGTGCTCAGCCTGAAGCTGCCATCCTCCACCTGGATGGGAACCTTAGTTCCTACAGAGGAAGTCAAAGGTATTGTTCTGTATATCCCCCGAGGAGGACCCAGGATCCTGCTTTAATCTCTGACTATTGTTTCTTGATTATTCCCCCCTTTGTTTCTGCACTCCCTTACTTCCCTGATTAGCAACTGTTTGAATCTGCCCTTTGGTATTCAAGGAGGGCTAGGAGGCTGAAGCCTTTTTCCTACAGACAAGAAACACAGAGGACACAGAAAGATCTGTACCCAGGAGGGTCCCACAGGGTCCTGCTTGGTTTCAGTGTTGTTTAAAGTATTTCTTACTTTAAACATAGTATGCTTGGGGGATCTTGGAATGACACGGTGAAGATGAAACAATTGGTGATACAAAAGTGAAGATGTTGCCGGTTGATGTAACCAGTGTCCAGGTTCTTGCCCCACCTCAGAAAGAATTCAGAGACAAGACACAGAGGTTAAGGAAGTAAAGTGAGGCTTTATTAAGGGATGGATAGTACACTCTCAAGGGGAGAGCGGGCAGGCTCAGGTGAGCAGCTGCCCTGAGTTTCTTTGGCAAGTTGGTTACACAGAGTGTAAAAATAAATGGGCGGAATATTCAATTGGGAGGGAGGGGTTTGGAGTCATATTCCCTGATTTTCATCCCAACTCTACCTTCCCGAAAGGAAGAGGGATTTTTGTCCTTATTCTGGATCGGAAGTGTCATGGTGTTGGTGCATGATGGGTACTTCCAATCTGCAAGGCTAATTTTATTGAAATGCAGATATAATGAGCAAAAGGTTACATTCAGACACTAGAGACTCCTGCCTTTTCCCACCTTTCTTTGTCGACCTCCAGACTGCTCATCACCCCTAAAGGTGTGACCGCTGATCAGCCCAGAGGTTCCTGCTTTTCTCTCTGCCCAGGGACCCCTGGTGCTTACATGATGTATGATTTCCTGCATTTGGCCTGTGTCCCTCCTTTCTGCCCAACTCCTGCCATTTGGCCTGCGTCCCCCTTTCTCTGCACATATCTAGCTATCTGCTTGCTCTAACAAAAGGATACAACTGTAGGAGTGCTCTCCTTGAGTAGATGCAGAATGCACTGTAGGGGAGGAAATTTTTTTCTTTCTTTCTAGTTTTTTGGCTGGGCTAATAATTAAATTAACATAAAATAGGTTAATGGGAGAAAAACCAACTTACTCAGTACTTATAAGTATTCGTTTAGACCAGGGACCTAGAGACCCAAAAGATCTTCTAGAGGGTCAGGTACAGGGAGCTGAGGATAAAAGGGTTATATAAGAAGGACAATTTACATTAGACGCGGACTTCAAATTTTTGTTCTAAGTCCAATTTTTGTTCTTTTATTAAGGGAGTCCTTAAGACTAGTTGTTATATTCTTTTGTATTTACTATTTAATTGGTCTTTCCGTAGGTACTGGTAAGACAATTATTTAAGGTGAGAGCTCTCTCTCTCTCTCTTTTTTTTTTCTTTTGTCTTTTAAATATAGCCAGTTCAAAGGATCTGGCCATTGACAGCAGGATCTTATATTAATCTCAATAGTGACTCAAACCTGTGGCTTAACCAAGGACCCAAGAGGCATCTTGCAAGAAAGTACAAAAGATGTAGCCCTCACAAGATCCAAAAAGCTCACTCCCAGAGATAGTTTAAGAAAGCACAGGAACTGTGTGGGGTCTGTTTTTAAACAGCTGTTCCAAAACACACGGAACCACATGTTCCCCTCCCACCCACCATTTGACCTTTTGAACAGAATACGGTGACTTACCAAGCTAAAATGTTACCCCCCTCCCTTAATTCCCTAAGCTCAGAAGCTCAGACCCACAGCCAGTTTGGTGGTACCATATGCATATGCATCCTCTGGCCGGTGGAGACAAGAGAGAACATATTCTCCCTGCTCATAAAGTAGACAAAATGAAACAGTGACCATTTCTGGGACGAACAGGATCAATACAAGAGTACTCAAAGCAAATTTTCACCAGGATTTCTATACTAAGGAACGAATTTGACAAATATTTTCCCCTGCTAATCCAAATTTTAAAAAAAAGAAAAGGATTCTCACCACTCTCTCTTCCATTAGACCACGCAGGCAGAGATCCAGGATACTAACGTGGCGGGACGTCTTCCCTTCTGCTGGCTTTTTGTCAGATGTCCCAGAATTTCGCAGGTGCAGCAGCCTCGGAGCAAGTAGCTTCCACCCAGTGAAGTATCCTGCCTACCATGCCAAGTGCAGGGGAAGAAAATGTTTCCTTCTCCCCTTTGTAGGTTGTTTGGCTGGCCTAAGAGTTAAAGTGATACAAGACAGAATAACAGAAGAAAAGCAAACGAAGTTTCAATGATATGTGTACACAAGAGAGGCCCAGGGAAGTGAGTGACTCCCCACAATGGTGGAGAGCATCCCCTTCAGCACCATCTCCAGCTGGAGGCCAGAGATGCTGGGGGGGTTACCAGAAAAAGCACAGTAAACATGTGTAAGGCTGTTACGCAAACTGAAGTCCTTGCCTTATGCACTGATAAGAGTTTCTAGAAATTTGGTCATCCATCCCCCTCTTTCTGGTACAGAGAGAGAAAAACACCCTTACAAAGGGAGATTTCCCTTATGTAAATGTCTCTTACAAAGGGTAACATTTACTCAATTTTCAGAGCTTCTCCTGTGTCTGCAGTTTTTAAAAAATAACCAGATCAAAATATTCTTTAGGTCGATGAGGCATATGTTGGTGTGGCAAATTCTGCTCCCCTAATCATCAAATGGAAGTGAAACCGAGCATGACCCAGTGGGGCCTCTTGGGCACAAAAGCCTTTCTGTGTCCTCTGTTTCTTATTTGTAGGAAAAAGGCTTCAGCCTCCTAGACCTTCCCTGAGTTCCAAACAGTCACTAATTAGGGAAGGGAGGGAATGCAGAAACAGAAGTGGAGCAGTCAAGAGACAGCAGTGCAGCCGTAAAGCAGGGTCCTGGTTCCTCCTCACGGGATGTACAGAGCAATGTATCTTTGAGTTCTTCCGCAGGGACTAAAGCCCCCACCCAGGTAGATGCCAATTCACCCTAAGCACAAGATCCCTGTTATCTCACCACCAGCCCATCGGAAGAAGGTCACACACCCTGGGGCCTTCACCCCAAATTTTGCCTATAAAAACTCTCCCCCTGAAAGTCATTGGGAAGATCGGGGTTTCTGAGCACAAGCCCTCTCTGTTCTCCTTCCATGACTGTTGCAATTAACTTTGCTCCAAACTCTGATGATAAGGTTTACTTGGCCTCACTGTGCATCAGGCACAAGAACCTGCATTCGGCAACAGAAGGACTGGCTCTTTTTCTGGGATCATGGAGGGCAAATTATATGAGCATAGATATGGATTTGAGCTACATACCACACACCTGGCATCACTGCTCCTCCACACATTCATCCATTGTACCTGGCAGCTATCTGCTGAGCAGTTTTAAATTTGGCATCCTCCTATAGGCCAATGAAGAGACCATCACTTAACAAACGTTGAGGGGAATTAAAAAATTCACTGCAGATTCTAAATTTCCTGGAAAGTAATTAAGAATCAAAAATCTATAGTTAATACAAAAAACATTTAAAACTCATTGTAAATTGGAAGTATTTAATTTTCTCATATTTTGAATTGATAAATTTGTTCTGAGAAGCACCTAGATTTTCCTACTCTTCTTTTTCCTCCTCACATTTAGGAGAAAACATTCTAATATCTGATGTGAAGGGGAGTTGACTCTGTCAGACCAAAATATGCCTCTGGCATAATGATTATTTTAGACTGATTATTTTTAAGAAACAGTAGACACAGGAGAAGCTCTGGAAACCAAATAGAAGCTATCCTTTTGTTAGAGACATTTATTTATGTGTATAAAGAAAACCTGCATTTGTAAGGGTGATTATATCTCTGGAAACTCTTATCAATCCATAAAGCAGAGACCACCTTAACCACCCATAACTGACTCCCCATCCCCAACATCCCTTGTTTTTAGCTGCAGATGGCATTTAAGATGATGGTTTTACAATTCCAAGGAGTGACTCAGTCTCCCTGAGTGTCTCTCATATACACAGGAGGTGTACATGTTACTACATTTGTTTTTCTCCTGTTAAGTAATCGGCCCTTTTATTATAAGTGGGGGGCTCAGTCAAAAACCTGAAAGAGTGGAGGGAAAATTGTTTTTCTTCTCCCACAAATGAAATTCAAATTGTTTGTTCTGGGATAGAAAATACACATTCTAATACTTGTATTACCCCATAGGCTTGCAAAATGTGTTCTAATTTTGGTAAGAGTGCAAATGCGAAACAGAAACCAAGAAGAATACAGAGAGAGAGGTCAAGCAGGAAAATTAAAGTCAGCCACACACTTAGGACACATTTTTCTCCTTATTGTCCACCCCCACCCCCCCTTTTTTTTTTTGGTCCCTGTGTTTTTTGTTTGTTTGTTTGTTTGTTTTTCGTTCCTTCCTCTTGTGATTTTTATGTTGATGCTGCTAAGACAGCCCCAGGGTCAGTCCCAGCCCATCATGCGCATTTTAATGACTTGGGCTCCAAACACCTGGCATTTATTTTTAGTTGTAATTGGCAGATTATATAACCTACCAACAATGTAATTGGTAACATTACACAGCTCAGGATGTTTTTTGCTGCTAATGTTAAAATGTAACTAAAATGTAAATATAGTAACAAGTGTGGTAGGTAGCAATGAGGTCTATTATTTTTCTGTTAAAAAAAAGAAAATCAAATTGGAAAAGCAAGATAAACACAATTTAATCATTTAGAATAAAACTGTCTCTTCCCACTGGACGTTGATTAGTTATTGTATTAGTCCAATGATTATGATGTTTTGTTTTTCAATTTTAATTTTTATCACACAGTAATGTCTTTCTTGAATTAATTGTTGACATGATCAGACAAAAAGCTTTCCACCATTTAAAAAAAAAATACACTCTTTATATTAAAGGCCTTTTCATACCTTGACTCTGCAACATAACTCTGTTGCGTTAAGGGCAGGATAGAGATGTGTGCCATTTTTTCTCACATAAAAATACTCACATTCAGAAGTTGTTGCTTTCTATCCTCCACTTATATGATAAGCTGAGGTTTATCTTTTGGTAAAAGAAATTTTACCTTCTATTTAACAAAGGGTTTTTTATACCATTTTTGAAGCATTAACTCTATACTCTGGAACAGCTGCCTGCAGATACCAAAGATAAGGAAGTAAGTAAAATCAGTAGCAAGAGAATTGTGCTTTATAGATTGAGTTCAATGTCAGGTTGGCACTATCACCTCTTTGGGTCATCACCTCTTTTATGGTGACTGGCATATCTCATCTGACATTTTCCAGCCTGTCTTTCGATTGGCTAAATTCCTCTGTTAGCCCTCCCAAAGGCACAACCTTGGACCCCGTGCTTTGTCCAACAGCTGCGCTTCTCAGAAGTAGCTAAGCATTTTCATGAGGAAAGGACAGAGAGGTTACGAAAAATGTCAATCATCTCTAGTTGTATTGTATTCCGTACTGCCCTGAGGATAAACAGAATGCCATTTAAGTGACTTCAGCGTAAATGCTATTATATCCATTTATGTCTAAATGGAATTGCCTTGTCGGGCCTAGTCTAATTAATATAATTTGAGGAATCACAGGTGTATTTCTAATAATTCAAAATACATATTAAATTAGTAGATTAATATAATTAAATATATGTATGACAATGAAATAAACCTTTTAGAAATTGATCACATAGAGTTCTTAAAATACTTTTACACACATACTTATACTTTCATTATGATAAATGATAACAGTTTACTTTAGGAATAGGACTTTGTATTTCCCATAAGGGAAGGTTAATGACTAAAGTTCATTAGCAACAGTTTTTTCCCAGTGACACAAAAGAATCTTTCAAATGCTAACATATATTAGAAATTAATCTATGAAGGGGTTTATAGCCCCATACATAAATTGTCTGGAAATTTATGCCTAGAATTAAAAAAAATAAAATATACACAAAATTAGTAACGAATAGCTACATATTTGTCTGAATTGTTTCACATAGTTTTTTTCTTGATAATATGAAGTAAGCCTTGAAGAAAAATGTATGTCTACTTTTATTAATAGGTTTTTATGTTTCCAAAGTATTAAAATATTTAAAGTAAGGAATAAGAAAGTTATTTGACATATAAAATTATAAAAATCCATTAAAATGGAATTATGTCTCAACCAAACAAAATGCTTTTGTGAGTATCTGTATTTACCTATGTTTTCCTGCCTGAAAAAATTCAGTATCCACATAAACTATTTGCAATCATAAAAAGCATTAAGAAAATTAAGATAATTAAGTCAACAAAGAGCACTGTAGCACAGATATTTTATCTCTGATTTTAAAAGCTTCTAAAAAGTTCACAGGAGTTTGCATTTATTTTCGCAAGCATTTCAAAAAAAAATCTGGTGGAAAAATGTTTACTATAAACACACCAGTCACTCTGATGAAATAAATGATTTTTCCTTTAGCGGGAAGAGAGGAGAAAAGCCTGTGCACTTTGGTAAGGAGCTGATCTAAAATGCATCAGCTGTCACCTGTGCAGCCCGGTTTGACAGTTCAATAGCTCCTCATCGTCTGAGAATGGCATCCCTGAGTTCTGAGTAAACTGTGCCTGTATGCCAACTGTCACCGAGAGCCTGACACATCGTTAGCACTGACCTCCGTGATGACAATCACAACATGAAACCAAACAGCACAGCTAATTTTCATTAGAGTTCAAAATTAATCTCCAGATCTTTCCATCCAGCACTGTGCGAAAGCAAGTCCCAGAAAGAAAGCATTTTGATGAACTGTGTGATAGACTGACAAAATCCTAACACTTAGGAATCCACATAAAAGTCTGCATTCTAACAGTTCAGTATGATGATTTTCATAACTCAGGCAAAATATAGCCTTTGCGACCAACAGTTGCAATCAAATTCATTTGTGGTAACTGACAGCGAGGATTACAATTTGCCCGATTTCAGCAGCGCTGCTGCTTTAATTCCCTTCTAGCTCAGATGCTTCAGAAAAACACCAACTGCCACAAGAGGCGCACAGGTGTGGCCGGGCTGGCCAAGCTTTCTGATGTTTCTTTGCCCAGCTGCTCCCTGGCCTTACTTGGGCATGAAGTGTACGGGGAGGTGCGCAGCACACGACCTACACTGTGAGAAAGCCGGCAAGCGGACGGACCAGCAAGTGTCACATCGAAACACCGTGCAGTGATGCAAATGAACCAACTTTCTGGCATTTGCTCTTCAAATTTCAAGAATTTACAAGGCTGGGTCATTCAGGGGAAATGTTAGGTAGTTAGGTAAGTCAGGGCACCAGGCAGATGGGTAGAGAGGGAGGATGGTCCGGAAGATGCTGTTACACCCGCCTCCAGCATTAAGGGACTTGACTTTAAATGAGTGCCAGCAAGAAACTGGTTAGAACCTGACAGTCACAACTGTGTGGTAGCAAAGAAAACTTAACCAGACATGACCCAATGCTCATCGTAATATAATTAACACTGCAGTTTAGGCCCTCCATGGGTTTTTCTGTGTATACACCGTGGGTAAGGACATGCACAAAGGAGACAAACGTGACTAGGCATTCCAGGCAAGAGCCTTCAATCATGAAAAGCCCACCCCTAAGTGTGGATACAAGAGAAGGCAAAATGGACCCCACCGCTCCTCCTCCCTTGGATCAGCCCGCTCCCATTCTTGGAGGTGCACTTTTGTTTTTTTAAATAAGTCTTTGAAAATCTTTCACTACACAGCACACCATCTCCCAGCTGTAAACTTACCTTTCAAGTGTGACAAGAACTGAGGTCTTTAACTTTTGGGGTAACAGAAAGATCCCACCCCCTAGCCCCAGGACTGTCATAACCACATATCACCCATTTTCTTACCCTGTGAGAATCAAGTGAATGAACTGTGGTCCTGACAAAGTCTATTTGCTGAAGCCATCAACACGTTCAGCATCAGCTTGTCATGTCATACATTTGGCACATGTGAGTCTCTGAATATTTGTTCAACCCAGTCTGGGGGAAAATACATTGAAAGATGAAATGAGTATTTAAACCACCTCTTTCTCTATTTTAATACATGAGTTGATTGCTTGCAGAACTAGCCAAATTTTCCTGGCAAAATGTAGCGGACACCTTTGGAGTATCATTCCGTCTTTGAGGTAGCCCTAGTCCTGTTGCTCAGATTACGGCTTCAGTGCATCAGACAGTGGCCAGGCTAGGAGCTCTGGGCAGGCCACACAGGCGATCTCCAGGGCATTCTGGAAACCAGCCTCACGCACCGAGGCATAGCTGCAGGATACTGAGGGCTGAGAGCAGCCAGCTCTCTTGGGAATTTAGCAGTCAGATATGGATTGGCTCACTTTGTGAAAAGGCTCTGGACAGCTGGCGAAGGAAAGTGGCAGAGCTACAAACGGTGACAGGCTCTGGAGACAGTGGCTGCATTTGCAACAGTGATGTGCATACAGTGACTCATTATTTTTCCGCTTTTAGCTCTCCTCACATAAATAGCAACGGCACCAGCGATAATAACTAAGCTGAGATGTGAAACATCAATGATGTATTTTTAATTTCCTCAACATTGGGACATTTGTCAGAACATAATGGAAGCCACTTGGCATAGTAGCAAAGAGCACAGAGCTTGGAAGTCAGAGGGACCACGGTTTAAATCCCGTTTTGTCTGTTACTGGTGTGGTGGCCTTGAAATGGCTACTTAAACTCTTTATTCTCGGTTCCTCCTCTGTACGAGGGGGATGATAGCGCCCCAATTACTTGACTGAAGTATGGATGAGAAATGGTGTATATGAACAGAGAAACAGCTACCGAGTGCTAGTTATAGATTTGGCTTGGGAAGTCAAGATTTCCTGAGAGTATTATATTCTGCAAGATGCATACACCAAAACTCAGACAGACTGCTAACAGGCTGATAAGACTGTGTTGACTTTTTCTTTTTAAAGGAGGTGCTGGGGATTGAGCCCAGGACCTTGTGCATGCTAAGTACACCCTCTACCGCTGTTGTGACTTTAATTTTATGGTTTGAATGCTTGGGTTTCCCCAAAGCACGGTTATGTAAGACAAAGATAATTCGAACTCATTATTGTTCTCATAAAACTGAGGATGATTGCTTAATGGCAGATGCTGACCACAAGGAGGAGCTCAAGATTCCTTCATTCCTTATTCCTTCCCTTAGGATGGGCTACATCAAAGGATGAGGTAGGGCCCAGGTGTTGAGAGTGTGCCTGTCTCTACCTTAGGACTCTCGCCCCCTCCCACTGCAGCCACTCTTAAGACTCATCACACCAGAGCTCCAATCTCGAGTAATAAGGAGGTGACTGGGCAAAATGAAGACCTGTTCCAGTAGAAAGCCCATCTCTGGGAAGGCCTAAGATGTGTGGATTCATCTAGTTCTACCCTAAACGTTAAGGGAAAATTACACTTTTTCATTTTTTTCCCTTGCTCTTCTTTAGTCTCGTCTTTTGTTCTCGCTGGAGTGGTAATTTCTCAAGGATGCTGATCTGGAAATAGGTTTAGGGAGAAAGAAACTAAGTAGATTTCTCAGCATATTTAGGTGCTAGAGTTTGCCTGTTTGATTTCATTGAGAGAGGTGTCTGCTGCCTCACAGTGACCTGGCTAACAGACCAGGAGATTGCAGTAAGAGCTGAATGCAGAACTTAGGCTAACGTGGGGAAGCCTGTGTTACTGTAAGCTAGCTTGTAACTTGGTGCTACAGGAGATGGATTGTTGCATATTTGAGCTTTCAGGATTTTAGGTTCGAGGCAAAAAATCATTTTTCTATACATCATCTTCTTCCTGTAGGCAGTAGAAGTGTTTCCGAGTCCAGGCTCATACTGCTTGCCACATGACAGGCCAATTAAGAGAGAGAGTAGAGAGACGAGGTGTTGGGGCAAGGAATAGTGACGTTATTCGGAAAGGCAGCAGATCAAGAAAAGGTGGTCTAGTGTCCTAAAGAATCATCTTACCTGAGTTAGAATTCAGACTTCTTTTATACTAAAAGGGGAGGAGATGTGGCTGATGGTTGCAAACTTCTTGATGCAGGGATCCTTTGTTCTTGCAGCTGTGCATACAGGTCTGGTCACAGTGTTCCAATAAACCTGCAGCAGGACAAATACTGTGCTCTGTTGTTTTATCGCTGTGTGGGTGGAAAAGTGTTACACCTTTAAAGGTCAGAGTCTTGAGAATGGGCTGTGCAGTATGTTTCAGGCTGTAGGCAACATCCTTTTACAAAGGTGCAGAATGAGCATGACTAAGCACAAGAAGTAGAGCACAAAGGTTGGAGCCAAAGGGGTGGATCCCATATGGAGTCAGGTTTGTTCTTCTCTGTTACAGGAGTGTGTGCTCAGAACCTGGGTTCGAATCTTGGATCTTCCATTTGCTACTTGGATGAGATCTGGGTAAGTGATTTATTCACTCAGTGCTTCTCTCCTGATCTGTAATATTGAGATTATAAAAATGCAGGCTGTTAGTTCACTTGTTCATCAAATATTGGTTGAGCCCCTGCTACTTGACAGACATTATTCTAGGTTCTTGAATATAATGCTAAACAACGAACACCCTGTCTGCATAAACTATGTTCTAGTAAAGGACACTGACAATAAACAACAGATATTTATCAAAGTGCTATCGAGATAAAATAGTAAAAGTTGAAGGTTTGTCAAGGAAGTCAACTCTGAAGTAGCAAGCCATGAAAATATGGGAAAATTTGTTTCAGGCAGAGGGAAAATAAAGCACAAAGGCCTTGAGATGGTGTGTGTTGGACACATGTGAGGGTCTACAGATATTGCAGTGTTGTTGAAATTACCTGAGCAAGGAGGGAAGGGATAAGAGATGTGATCAAGAAAAGTCAGGAGACAGATGATATGGTGTCCTTTGGGGCCATTAGAAGAAACTTAAGCTTTTATTCTGTGTGTGGTGAGAAGGTGTGTCCCCTTGAGCAGAAAATGACATGACTTCCATCTTGACTACACGTGGACAGTGGAGCATCAGAAAGTCAAGAGCAAATGCAGATACTGAGTGGAAGATAGAAGAGTGGTCCATCCAATGATTATGGCTTAGACTGGGGCAGAAATGTCAATGTAATGGGGAACAAAAAGATCAGAAAGACACCTGGGTGGTAGAGTTTACAGAATTGTCTCATGGGTGGATTACAGGTAGGGTATGAAGGAAGTTCATGTGAAAGTGAAGTTTTTGCCTTGGAACCAACGGCAATGCTGGGAGAGAGGTAAAAGTCATACACACAGTTCTGTTTTGAGATGCTTGCTTAACCTCACGGTGCAGACTTTAAGAATATTCTAATAATTATTAGTCTTGAAACTACATTTTGCATGTTGTAAGAACTCAAATTATCACTTCTATTATTTCTACTGCAATTTCTGCCTTATCATCTGACATAATAGTGACAGAGAAGGTGAATATGTGCACAGAAGAGCAAGGAGGAAAGGGGGACAACGGGGCTCCAGCAGTGGGAGCTGAAATTATTCTGGACAAAATTCCCTTCGAAGTAGCAGCGTCTGACATTTGTAAGATTAGCATTTATGAAAAGTGCTGGATCTATGGAAACTGAGGATTCAGAAGTTCCCCTGTCAATTCTTTATAGGTTTCATTGGCGATAAAATTAGGTTAAATAAAAAGTATCTTTATTTTTAAGTAACCACTCAAGGCCAAAATAATGCACCTTGCTAAGATTTTCTACTTTATAGACCATCAACTGTTTTTTCTCCCTGTATAATCAAAACTATTTCTATCTTTAGACCTAGTAGAATATATTTTCTAACTCAGCTAGAATCCTTCTAATATTGTCTGTGGTGCTTACAGATGTGAATAACTTTGTGTCAAAGACTACTGCAGAGAGTTTCAATTAGCCTTTTAAATTATCTTTAGTGAGAGAGGCTAAAGTGCTTTCAACGTAAGTGGAGACATAGGTACTGAAATCTATTTTGAATTTTTATTAGGAGGCACTTCCAACACAGAGAAAGACCTGGAAAACAAAATCGTAGATACTTATGTCCCTAACCACCCAGCTTTTTCAAATACTAGCATTTTTCATAATTGCTTCAGAATTGTTTCAGGAATAAAGCATCATAGATGCAGTTGAAGCCTCTTCTGGTCCCCTCCCAGATCTCATTCTTCTGGCCTATTGCAGAGAGAAGAACTGCCATGATTTGGTGTTTATTTTTCCCATGCAGCTTTTTAACTTGTATCACGTAGCCATGTACTCAAACACAATCTCTAGTATATTTTTGCAAGTGTACAGCTTTGTCTAAAGAGTAACAGTCCACAGTTTAATCATTTTCACTTAACTTTGTATTTGTGGAAGTTATCCATGTTGATACATGCCCTTTTGGGCCATTTCTTTTCATTTTTGGAAATATGCTATAATGTATTCATGTAGTACAGTAATTCATTTTCCAGTTTTATAGACTTTTAAGTCCTTCCAATTTTTCAACATTAAAAATGAGGTTACAAAGAACTTTTTCCTGCATGGTCCTTTTGTGCACAAATTCAATATTTCCTCTCAGGCAGAGAATATTCCCCATGTGACGCAAATGGATTTCCAGGTACACCAATATGGTTGTACCCTGGGGCCTCTGAGCAGCCAGCAGCAAAGGGGAAGGAGCTTGGACCTGTTGCCTGCCTAGAACAGCCCAATTTATTTACTGTAATGGGTTTGCAAATATTATTACTTTCTTGACAAGGAAATATTTGAGAAACCCCAGTTAGTTTTTGTAGCTCAAAGCAGACTTTCTGGTAGCGGGCTGTGCAGAGACGCATCCACACAGCAACCATGACTGTTATCCTCTGAAAGGCCTGTTTACAAGGTTAGCCCTTACGTGGCATCTGGGAACATGGATGTCAGGACGTTTCCACCATTCCCAGAACTGCTATAAGTGGCTCTCTGTGCCTCAAATGTTTGTACGAACAATGTGATTCACGTCATATACCTGCTTTCCTTCTGGGACTCTAAAATCTGGGTGCATGCCTCGCAAAGGGTAGCTGTGTGACTAGGCCCCACCCACCCCGTGAAAACCCTGAGCACTGGGTCACTAGCAAGCTTTCCTGAGAAACAACATTTCCCGTGTTTTATCATAACATGTAGCTCGGGAAACTCAGCGCATCCTGTGTAACCCCAGGAATGCCACTGGGACAGGACTCTGAAGCCATAGCCTTGACTATGATTCTGTGCCGTGCCTCATGAGTCCTAGGGAACCATCAAATTGGGGATGTCATCTTGGGCAGTACTGGCACATTTTTCTTACTGTGCAAGCATTATTAGGAGCAGTTCTGGTTTTTGACTTGTAAACCAGGTCCATTACAACCCACCGGGCTGTTCTTACAACCCACCAGGCTCTGATTCTTTACCTCGATCCCAGAGCCTTTCATTCAGATCCTCTGAAATGAGGGCGCTTCCTCCTGGTGGGTGACAGTGTGAGTGAGGAAGCAGCCTGGCCTGAGTGGGAAACTCTGAATTCAGAGGCCATCACTCTGACTTGCATTGTTTTTCTGAGCATCCCCAGTGATTCACTTGTCTGTTCACTTGTTTCATCTCAGATCATAATATTTTTCCACTTCAGAAATTTCCTTGTAGTTGGACTTCAAGCTATGATCGACTTCTATAACACCCCTCCTCGCCACTACTGTTGGTTACTATGTAGTCATTTGCTTACAATTCTTCTATTCTCAGCAGGCACCTCAAAATAATTGTCTTTAAATAGGTACATAAAATTAATATTTTGTCCTATTAGTTTAAGAATGTCAACAACTTGAACCAGTTATTTTTTTCTTCACATTGTTCATAGCAACTACTGAAGATATAGATGGATAGATAGATGGATGGATGGATGGATGGATAGATAGATAGATAGATAGATAGATAGATAGATAGATAGATAGATAGATACTGGGCATTTGCTATAGAATATCTCAAGCCAATGTTCATGTCTAGGAAGAGCACATAAATAGATCATTGACTAGAGTCATATATCCTCATCTGTTAAAAAAATTAATTACTGATTATGTAATTAAGAGGTTTTTACTATGAATAAGGATATTAATAAACCCATCTGGTAGGATTTTCACAGTGGTTTTTTCTCTCCAGGAAAACGTTTTCCCAGTACATGTTTCCCAATAATACCTTGATATATAAAAAAAATCTCTAATCAAAGCAGTTTCTCTTAATTTAAAAAAATAACTTTTCAGGAATAAATCAGTAAATAGGAGAATATTTTTTCAAGTTATTCATTAGTTTTCTGGGTAAAAAAAATTTAGTCAGCCTTCAAAGTTTGCTCTCTACAGAACACCCTGAACTACTGTATTCAAGGTAAAGCACTGGCATTTCTGAGGGCAAATTTGGCACTTTTGGTAGTTTCTTTAGTTGTTTCACAGTATATGCATGCATTTAGCAAGTGGCATTCCGTGATAAGTCTTATTTCCCCAAGTAGGTTGTAAATTCCTGGAAGGTAAGAAGACACCATATAAGGAACTAGGATTGAAGTGTCATAATGATGCCTGGCATAGTGATAGGTGCACAGTAGCTACACACACACACACGCCACACACACACACACCATTGCTAAATACACAAATAAGAGAATTACTGTTAAAGAGTAGGAAATATATGTTTGTTTGCTTGTGAAAGTATACAGGTGAGTTACCAAAGGGAAGATACCTTACAATGACTCTCTTAATTCTAAATTTTTGGATAAAATTCCTCTCAAATACCCCATCTTGGATCACTAGAGCCCAGGATCGTGAGCACCCTGCTATGGCTTCCAGATGTGTAAAAACAATGATGCCTCACTCTTAGAAGTGATTTTTCCAAGTGTTCTGATCCAATTTCACTTTCAGGCCTTGCTGGCTGTGGTCCATCCCTCTTCTGTTTATTGCCGGCATCCACTTAGATGCCCTGCAGTAATTGTTAATACAACTGCTATTGAAAGAATGGTGTTGCCCCAGGATAGAGCGCATGTTGTCTGCATTAGAAATCACTTAAAAGTCAAGTGTTTGGATGTCAAAACCAGTACAAACCTTTGGGACCTGACACTTAGATATCAATTCATTGCCATTATGGAAAACAAAAAAAGCTTCAAGCAGAGTCACAGGGAATACTGGACAGTCCCCCCAACACACACAAAAGTACATAGAAAAGCTTAATTAAATAGGTAGGACTTTTTATTCTGTACTCTATTGGATAAAGGAGAAAAGGGAATGAAAATGATGTGTATTTCTGAAAATATGATGAGATCTAGAATAAAAATAGATTTGTATTTGTGTTAGTGATGTCAAGGGCAAATTCAGCTCTTGTAAATTTGGCTACAACAATCAATTTACCAAGTGTCAATGAATCCTATAATATCACACAGGAAAGAACACCTAGTTTGTGATTTCAAAATTTTTTGAACATGAAAATCTCTAAAAAAAAAAAAAATCCAAAATTGTATTTTTAGTTTCCATTGATTTAGAAAACAAAGATTTGAAAAGCTATGTCTGTAATGACATTAAATGTATATACACATTTCCAAGATATTTTCTCTATTCACTGTGCACTCAACACTTGGGACACATATGGATTCTCCAGCCACTTTCAATCACACACTTACCCCCCTCTTTCTCATGCCTGCAAGTTTCTTAATCAATAAATTGGGGCTTGCGACGTAGACCAAGAAACATCTAAAGTCTAGGAAATAAGTGTTTCACAAAGAGAGAGGTTCTTATTGGCAAAGCCAGGACTCAACATCAGTTCTGATTTTCAAGACTTTGCTCCCTGAAGATTGGTGCCAGGCGTCCTGCTACGGATCGTGCTGTTGTATGGACAGAAAGGCATCAGTATTTCAAAACAGAGAGAATGCTATTACTAAAATCAGGGTCAGCTTCACGTTTCACTTGCAGATCTGGGTAATGAGGTTCTTCCTAGAACCTAGGAACCTAGAAATGGGCACACAAAGAGGAGGGGTAGAGCCGAGGAAAACACCTCTGCTTCTCTCCTGTCAGTTACCCTTTGTTCAGCCTATCTGCTCGGACTCATTTGCTTCCACTCAGTATTGCTCCTGAGAACAGCAGCCCCGAAGGAAGGATCTTCTTTCTAAAGGTCTTTCTGCAATGCTGTTAAACTATTGTGTCTTCGCAGCCAGCAGTAAGTTTTTGAAGTGCGGTCTGCAATTTTGTACCGAGAGTTGTTATTTCTGATCTCAGCAAAAAAGCAGGTGATACACTAGATACACTATTCTATTCAGGTGTCTGACTAAGGGCAGAGGGAGAGAGAGAAAGACTGATTTATGGACAAAGATTGTAACTAACAATTGGTGTGGCTCAGCTTAATGAGAGCTATAAACCATAGCGGCTCCACTACTATTTAACGGCTGAGCAGCCTAACAGCAGAGTGTAATTTTAGTCAAGTTGAAATAAGTATTAGGGGCAAATTTTATGAAAACAGAACATCATAATCCAACTAGAGAGAAAAAAATGTACTCTTCCTATAAATAGTAGAGTAATAAGCAAATAATACGGTGAGAAGGGAGAAAGTGAAATGGAGAAATATTTCTTTTGTGGGAGGGCTGTTGTTTGTGGGAAGGGATTTTTGGGGAGAGTAGAGTAGGCAACATAAGAGATTCATTGGGTCAATTACAGCTCAGAAAGGTTAACTGATGGAGAGCATGTAGCTAACCTTCCTCCTTCATTCTTGGAGACATCCCAGGCTCTCCTCTGCCTCATGGAGGAATATTTTATTCTAAATCCAACAACAAAGTTATTTAATTTCCAAACCTTTTTGTGAGTATTTTTTGTGGGGTATGTGCCATGAAAGTATGGAAACCCTCTGACTGTGAAAGAAGAAATTCTACATAATATGACTATTAATAGAGTTTTGAATATACTGATTCTCTAAAGCCTTTGATTTCATTGTAATAAAACAGAGAATTTCATTTAAAGTTAAGTACACTTTGGCAGAAAGGTAAGCTATTCATTAGTACTGGATTTACAGCACTAAAATGCAACAGAAAATAAGAAGACAAAGAAGGAAAAGAAAGAATATATAAACCTTTCTTTTATTAGCCCCAAGGATCTTTACCAGCTAGTATAAAACTATATACCAGTTGTTCACTACAGTCCTTCCCTCTGACTCCCCTTCACCCGAGAACTAATTTGCTTATGAGGTTAGGCAACAATTTGCGGAAATGTCACTTACTAGACTAAGGGTCTTTGTGCGATGCTGTTACACTGTCCTGTCCTTTGCAGCCAGGGGTAAGTTTTTGAAGTGAGGTCTGCAATTTTGTACTGAGAGCTGCTATTGTGAACTCTGTGAGAAAAACCATCAGACTAGAAAGCAAGTGACACACTATTTTATTCAGTTTTCTGACTAAAGGCAGAGAGATTGATTTATAGGCAAAGACTGAAACAAAGCACAATGGGTGTGGCTTAGCTAAACAAGAACTCTGAATGATAGCTCTCCACTAATATTTAACAGCTGAACAGCCCAGGGCAGAGTATAATTTTAGTCAGGTTGAAATAGAGATGAGGGGAAAAAAAGGATTGGAAAAAAATCAGCATAATCTAACTAGGAGGAAATGTCACCATGAATTAGTTCGCAAGGAAGAAAAAGGGACTGCTTTATTTACACATATTTTTAAAAAGATAACCGTTTAAGGAAGATACTCTCACACTTTGCAACGGAACTTCAATGTCAAATAATAGTACCTAGAAAGATGCTAATGGAGAATGGTGTGGCCCAGTATTTAAGTGACTTCTGGGATGACAAGGTGCTTCCGGGACTGCTGGGTATCAGTGGCTTTGGGCTTATTAAACTTTAACATAAATAGAATTTTAATGTATTTAGTTTGGAAAATACGGGAGGCTTGTTATCTTACCTGTAGGTAGAGGCAGTCATTCACAATTGGCAAAATTAGGAACCAAAATCAGAGTTTTTGAAAAATGCTGGAGGTGAAAAACCTATAGCACAATGTCATTAATATAAAATAACTGGTCCCTGTGCACTGGTGTATAATGTTTACTGCCTGAGCTACCCCGCTCCATTTCCACATCTCTTAACAGTCGTTTTTCATGACCCTTAGTTCCCACCAATACCAGTTTTTCCTTAGGCTTTTAAGATCTGAATCTCTCGCATAAAAATTACCTGAAGTTTCTCACAATTACTGTTTTTCTGTTATTTTCCTTTTGCTAAAATCCAGTCTTTAGTATTTGCTTTGCTGAGCAAAATGATGGTAAGTTTCTTTAATCTTTCTATGAATGATCTATTTTTATTTTGCCCATACATTTTATTTACTATAAAAATCAAAATTGAGATTTATCGAGCAATCAAGATTTTAATTTATTGTCCTTTATGATGTATTGTTACTAAAGAGAATTCTAATTTTTTTTGCCTAAGACTGATTTCTTTGTAGATAATCTGCTTTCTCTCTGACAGCTTTTAATATTTTTCCTTTATTCTTGCTGTTTTACAGTCTCAGTGTATCTCCAGCCTCTTTCTATGTGAGTGCAATTTTGATCTAATGGTTACGAATCTCAGCAGCTCTATCTTCAGTAATATTTCTCTCTCTTTGACCGTCTTCTGTTGGAACTTCACATAAGATACGTGATCCAGGCTCACATCGAACCTCCAGGTCCCATCACAGTTTGCTTTTGGTTCTTTTAGACTGCTTAAATTTGTAGTATTTTCAAATTCACAGTGTCTTTCCTCAAATGAATTCTGTCTTAGAGTTTATAGAGCTTTGTTTTTGTTGAAATCTAACTTTTGATTTTTACATAACATGTATTTTTTTTTAATTAACAAAGGTCTAAGTTTTCATTAGGCTTAATTCAGTCTTAGCGGTATATGTTCTATAGGTATGAACAAATGCAGAATGGCATGAATCCTTCATTATAGGATCGTGCAGAGTATTTTCATTGCTCTAACACTCCTCTATGCCCCACCTATTTATCCCTCCTTCCTCCTTAAACTCTGTCAACCCCTGATCTTTTTATACTCTCCATAGTCTTGTCTTTTCCAGAATGTCATGTAGTTGGAATCATACAGGATGCGGCCTTTTCAGATTGGTTTCTTTCACTTAGTATCATGCATTTTAAAGTTTCCTCCATGACTTTTCATGGCCCAACAGCTCAGTTCTTTGTATCAGTGAATGATATTCCATTGTGTGGATGCCCCACTGTTGAATTGTTCATTTATTCATCTTTTAAAGGACTTGTTGGCTGCTTTCAAGTTTTAGAAATCATGAATAAAACTATAAATACCTCCGTGCAGGATTTTGTGTTTTCTACTCATTTACATAAATACCAAGGAACTTAACTGCTAGATTTTATGGAAGAATATGTTCAATTATATAAGAAACAGCTAACTGTTTTCCAAAAGTGGCTGTACTATATTACATTCTCACTAGCAATGAATGAGAGTTCCTGTTGCTCCACATACTTGCCAGCATTTGGTGCTGTCAGTGTTTTGCATTTTAATCATTTAAATAGATATGTATTGATGCTTCCCTTGTTGTTTTAATTTGCATTTGCCTGATGACACATGATGATGAGCGTCTTTTCATATGCTTATTTGCCATATGTATATCTTCTTCAGTGAGGTGTCTGTTGATTTTTGATGAAGTGGCTGTGGCCCATGCTTCAGTTAGATTGTTTATTTTCTTACTGTAGAGTTTTAAGTGTTCTTATTATATTTTGGATAATAAGCCTTTGTCAGATATGTGTTTTGTGAAGATTTTCTCCCAGTCTGTGGCTTATCTTTTATCTTCTTTATAGTGTCTTTTGCAGAGCAGAATTTTTAATTTTAATGAAGTTCAACTTAATGATACTCTTTTTGCTGGGTCAAAAAAGTCATCATCAAACCTAGTTATTTTCTTGGAGTTTCATAGCTTTGCATTTTACGGTTAGATCTATGATCCATTTTGAGTTTCTTTTTGAAAGGTGTAAATTCTGTGTCTAGATTCCCTTTTTTGCAGGTAGATGTCCAGTTGTTCCAGCACCATTTGTTGAAAAGACGATCCATTCTCCATTGAATAGCCTTTGCTCTATTGTCAAAGATGAGCTGACTGTATTTATATGTCTGTTTCTGTGCTCTGTATTCTTTTCCATCGATCTACTTGTCTATTCTTTTGCCAACAGCACACTGTTTGGACTAGTGTAGCTTAATGGTGTGTCTATAAGTTGGGTAGTGTCAGTCTTCTGACATCAGTATCATGTTGGTTTTTCTGGGTTGGGTCTTTTGCCTTCACATATACACTTCAGAACACGTCTGTCAATATCCTTGGAATAACTTGCTGGCATTTGGATTAAGATTGCTGAGTTTGTAGATCAAGTTGGGAAGATCTGGACAATATTGAGTCTTCTTATCTATGGACATGGAATAACTCTCCAGTTATTTAGATCTTCTTTGGTTCCTTTTATTAGAGTTTTATAATTTTCCTCATATAGATCTTGTATATATTCTGTTCGACAAGCCTATGTGCTTTGTTTTGATGTTAATATAAACAGTATTTTAATTTTGAATTCCAATTATTTACTGCTGGAATATAAGAAAGCAATTGACATTTGTATATTAACCTTGAAAACTGCAACCTTGTGATAACAGAAGAAAGGGTAGGAGGGACTCAACACTTCACTGCTGGCTTTGGAGATGATGGAAGGGAAGCAAGAACCAAGGAATGTGGGCAGCCTCTAGGAACTGGGAATGGCCCTTAGCTGACAGCCAGCAAGGATATAGGACTTCAGTCTTACCATCACAAGGAAATGAGTTCTGCCAACAATGTAAGTGAGCAAGGAAGTGATTTTTTCCCCTAAAGCCTTCGCAAAGGAATGCAGTCCTGCCAATACCTTGATTTTCGCTTGATGAGGCCTTATGACAGACTCACCTGCAGAAATGTGAGATAAAATTGTGTCGTTTAGGTCACTGAGTTTGTGATGACATGTTATGGCAACATTAGAAAATTAATGTCATCCGTGAGGCAGTGCTTTCATAGTTACAAACAAGGGAAGATACTCTCAACTATGTAAATCTAGCTTCATAGAAGGATGTACGCCAAATCATAGATTTGATAGGGAGGCTTTCAAGCCAATTTTAAGGCAGACATCCAAGATCAAAGCCCAGAATCAGACCAAAGCTCTAGCTCAGTAATAAATCTGCTGCTGGTGTGAATCACAAATAAATCGGTATTGTCTCTGCCTGCTGACACGACCTTTGCACCAGGAACTTTGTTTTACAGCCACTGGTGACTGTCATTGCAACCGCCAAATATCTGAAACTTCTGTCATCACACATAGCGGCAAAAAGGGAGGCTCCATGCAGGACGGTGGTAGAACCCGCTTACTTCTTACATCTCTTGGCAAACCTTACGTCATATACTTGTATTCTGGTTGCTCGATCTGCCTAGAATTTGGGTTTCTACTCTTATCCTGGGAAAGTAAGGTATAGCAAACCACCAAATCTATGTATGATTTCAAATATACCTTATATAACATTGTTAGAAGTAGAATGTACTAAACTAGTGGATTTAGGATACTATGTCTCAGAAAGATATGTGAAAATATGAATGAGTTATGTGAATGTGCAGATTAAAAAACAGGCGAGTTTGTATAAAAGTGTACAATAGGATGAGAGCCCAGTTTAGTCGGGTAGACAATGATCTCTGTTGCTTTGGTTGTAGAATTCTATCTCCTAATGATGTTATAATAAAAACAAATTAGTTAGTGATCATGGGCCATTCAAGGTAAAATCTCATAAATTTTATTTTGAGGCAGACATTAAGGAGCATGTCAGAGGCATTTCAAATAGAGGATAAAGAGAGAAATCATGCAGAAGATAACATGGATGGAGTACAGCCAATTCCAATTATTTGCTACAGTTAGTGCTGTTAAGTTGTCACATATACTGAACCGCAGCTTCAAGGGGAAATCCAGGGTTAGATTCCTGCAAGCCTCTGATCACAACATTTTCATCAACGGATTAAAACATACTTGTTTTATGTATGTGGGTTTTTTTGAAGATGCCTTATTTAACATGTAGTGTTGATTCGTTAACACTGACTCATGGACACCAGAACTATCACTTGTATCTGAAAGATGCTTCCCTAACACGTTTTCTTCACAAGGCACTTTACAGCCTTCTTGTACTTAGGAACTCTAGGCAGCACTTCAGCACTGTGCTTCGGGATCATTTTAAACAGCAAAAGCACCAACAAGAAGCACAAGAATGCAAAAGGCGCGGCACTGAAATGACTGAGAAGGCCACTTGTGTATAGCGTGAGACCCAGAGCAGAAGGCAGTGTTGCCTCACTTGACCTTTGCTAGGCATGTAGAAAGTCAGGTAGCTCAAATATTTGCCATTCTGCTTGTCTAGAAATGACTGTGAAAGCATCATAAGCATTGACTTTGGGGTTAAAAATAAATTTGGGGAGTAATCAAATTTGCTAATATGCAACCTATGGATGGAACATATTGAGCCCACGTGCCTGGCATTTCTCCCACTGGCGTTGTCTCTACTGTGTAGCTGAGCCTGGTTCCCACAGTTCCCATAATCCCTGTTGTTCTACCTTTCCTCCTTGTTAACACCAGGTCTGAAAGAAGCCCTTGATGTAGCCTGGCAGGGAGCTCAACATTATATATATAACAAAAAAGTGGAAATAACCCAAGTGTCCAAAAAGAGGGGCTTGGGGCAATAATTTATATAATATTCTTAATATTGATATCATTGAATATTATACAGGCATTTGTTAAGTCTTATTGATGTGGAAATACTTTTATGTATTTCAAATGATAATCCAATCCAGCATAAAAATAGTGATCCATTTTAATAGCTTAATAAATCATAATTTTCATGAAATATATTTTTCTATTAATAGGACTAGAAGATTTTCACTAACATTTCTGTTATTGTCATTTCTAAGTGGTAAATTTTGAGGCATTTTGCTTTTAATTTTGATTTGGTTGTCTTGATTTTCTGTTCTTATACAATGACTACATTTTATTTATGCCTTTAAAAATACATATAAATCAGAAAAATTCTAAGGGACTAAGATTACTTCAGTGAATTATCAGCCATTACTCAGCACGGTCCATATCCACCAGTATTTGCTTTCTTCTTGTTACCAATTTTGGTTTATTCTCTTGTCACTTTTGGTGCTCATTCCTAGTCCTAATCAATTTGAATTGCTGTCAGTCAAAAATATTAAGGAGCTGAACAGAATTCACACTGGAGTTTGTACGGTTTTTGATTAAAAACTAAAATCTGAAGGCTTTTATTATAGATCAACTACAAAACCAAGAACATTATGCAAATGATCCTATTTGAGCTTTTAAATAATCCTGTGAAATGGGTAAATATTATTCTCATTTTTTATAGATGCAACATGCTGAAATATGGTTTACTTAATTTGTCCAAGACTACACAGCTAGTGACGGGTAGAAGTAAGATTCGTAGTCAGGGAGTCTAACTTCACAGCCAATGCACAGACCACTACGCTACTGGACTGCCTCCAATGAGACTTTCTGTTCTCTGCTTCACTGTCATAGTTGGAAACACCCTATAAATCTAAGGAATCTATTTTTGAAACAGACATTTTTTTCCATCCTTGGAAGAACTATTTGCAGAGGGGGATTAAGTTTCGGGGCGAGTGGGTGAGCTGGACAGGAAGGGAAGGGAGTGGAATTCCCTTGGAAATCTTGAAACAATCCAGCCGTTCTCGTTCAAGTCTGCTTTCCACCGCCCAAGTCAGAAAAGAGCATCAGTGGGCACTTTAGATTTTTTGCTCATAAACTCATTTGATTAATGATGTTAGCCGAGGAGCATCAATTACCAAAAGCACATTTTGCTGCAGGAAATCCCAAGACCCAGTCACAAAGGGATATTTATGGGAGAACACAAGAGATTTATGCTGTTTATGTAAAGCACTGTATGTCCTGGATGATAGTTTGTTTATCTTGTAATTCAGAGCAGGGATTCCAAAAATATACCTGCTGGGAAAAGGCATCCTAAAAGAAAGAGGCCCAGAACGTGATAAATGCCAGCCTGCTTCAAGAACAAACTACTATCAGATAAACTGATCTCTTTAAAAATTTATGAAAGCAGAATATCTACTCACAACCACCTATCATTGGCAGAAAAAAAAAAGGAAGATCTACAGTAGTGTGCGTGCCCACTAACTTTATCTTCTAGGTTTCACATTGGAGCATGTAATTTGCAAATTGCATGTTTAATCTTCCAGTGAATTCTAAGTGAATCAAGAGCGAGGAAGAGCGCTGTCCACTAGCTCTCCTTCAGTGAGGATTTATTCTGTGATGCTGAGAACACATTCAATTGTGTGTGGAAAAAAGTCAGTAGCTACCAAAACCAAAACCAAACCAAACGAATAGTGTAGCCCATGACATATGAGGAGTACAAATTATTGTTGCTGTCATTTATTTAATGCCTGCCACGTGTTGGGCACAATAGCATTCATTCTCAGACATCTCTACTAGGTAGCTGGTTTTATTGTACATTGACATTTTAGTAAACAGGATCTGGGTGACTGAGTGACGTGCTTAATAAAACTCCATTAAATTTAATATATATATATATATATAATTTATTATATACTACAATGCAAGGCTCCCCAACCACTACACCAGGCTTTGAGCAAACATGGCTGAAATTCAGCCACACCAAAAGCCCTGCAACAAATCTCCTGTATCCAAACCTAAGTATTTGGAAATTTAGTTTGCCTTATACTTCATCTGCCATTTGCTAAAAGGAACAGAAATTAATAATGATGTAGAGGAGGAGGAGGCAACATTAGAAATGTTAGTGACTAGGACAAGGCTCCAGAGAAAATTTTAAAAAGAAGGTACAACTTTTAAACCAGCAGAAGTAATCCAAGCCAGCAAGAAGCAGGAAAGAAGAAATAAAGGTGGAAAAAATAAAATGCCTTAAATGTAAGACATAAATAAGACGGAAGAAATTATTCCTAATACAACCAGAGATTTAAAATGTATTTAAGTAGCATAAATTTAAAAATTAAAGAGACTCTCAGATGGGAATCAAAAAAATAAAAATCTAGGCATATGTGATCCAACAGTGGAGACAGAGAGACTGAAAATTAAAATATGGGAGAATACACACCAGGCAAATATGAATAAAAAGAAAAAGCTAAGGTATCAATTTTATTTTAAAATGATTTAGAAGAGGAGGCAATTTTTTTTTAATTTTTAAGTAAAATTCATTTTGTGTCTGAACAAGAAAGGAGAAGTCTCTCTAGGTTTTTCAAAGGAGGAAAATTAATTATGGGAAATTTTCTTTAGAAAATACTGAAAGGGTTAGAAGAGGAAAAGTGAAGAAGTAAGATTACTCCAAAATAAGTCACATCATGGAAGTTGTAACAATCCTTAGACCAGAGGGACACAGAATGAGCATGGTGTTGCCTAGAGTGCACCTCCGCTGTTGATGTTGGAAACAACCATCCCCCAGACCGAGAGCCTCCACCTCCGCTTTTGAGGCAGGAACCTACGAGCTTGTGTTTGTCGACACCCCCAGCTCCTGAGGGTGCGTCAGTACCTGCTGCTGCTGCTCCTGGAGGAAAGCCCACAAATGTCCTCCTCTGAGACCACTGACCGTCTCCTGGCTGTCAGCACCGCTAGCTGATCCTTGCGGGGAAACCCAGAAGTCTGCATTCTCCTGCCACACTTCATAGTGACAAAAGCACTGTCAGAAGAAGAAAGAAGAGGGGAAAATACATTTTCTACCTTTGCTTTCAACCATCTTTCCTGCGCCTTCCACTGGCAGAACATAATGGGAATCTTCTTAGTAAGAGTTTGATAAATATAGTTTGCATGTTTCTAGACCCTGCCATAGAGATATCATGGTTGGTTAGAGCAGATAAGTGACCACCATAGCCCATCTCTTTGGGTAATAAGCACCCATTCTCATCAACAATGCAATATATAATACAAAACAACAATAACGTTTTGCACAATATGATGCAGCTCTACGTTATAAAAACTAACGAGCTTTTACCCTCCCTCCCTCCCCCAATATGCCATTATTCACTATATCCATCACTAGATAATTTTCATATCTCATCCAGTTCAATGATATTCAACAGGATGTAATCTAGCAACTAAATTGTAATATTAATCCAACAACACAATACCTTATAAAAATAGGTTAGAAAGGAGAAAAAGTGAAATAATTGGTTAATATAAAAAATAAAGGTAGCCCAAGAAAGTGAATATGTATAATGTTAAAGTTTTCCTTTCAGTAACAAGCCATGGATATATGTGTAGGGTTATTAGTCATAATGTTATTTCTAATAATAACGTATTATAAAATCAAGTGTCCAAAAACAAGGGATTGGTTCAATGGCATAATCATATAATCATGTCCTATGCAGACCTAAAAAGGAATAAGAATCATCCCTACGAAATATCTTTGAGGTACAGAGTTGATTTTTAAAAGCAAGGTGCAAGTAGTATAAATAGCATTATTACTTTGTGTAAGAAATGAAGCAAATTAAAAATATATTTATTTATTCACACAAACACATGGTTTTCAAATGGTTTTGCATTTGAAAAAAATAAAAGGAGAAATATAAAACAGAATTTTTACCTATGGAAACAGAGACCCTTGTATAATAAAACCATCAAAATACTTTCTTTTTGATTCATAAAAATTCATTATCTTTCCAAAAGATGAAATAATTTATAATTTTTTAAATTAAAAATAAACAATAAATGAACCTAACTACATATAACTGGTAAAAAAAATTCAGAGAAAGAATTTATTGTAAGTGACTTTAAAACACAGGGTTTTGGCTGTACAGATTTAGTGGAATATATCTTAGGGGCAAAAAGAAATAACAAAAATTGCAATCTTTCTGTATTTTTATAATAATATCAATAGTGTCATTTTGGAATTTTTTTTATATTATAATTCATGGCAAATCAGTAATTACACCTTTTACAGATTAAGATTTTCAGTATAAAAGGTAAAATACAATAATGTAAATCTTCAAAATACATAAATACATAGCAATGTTAATAGAAATAAAATGAATTTTTAAAAAATTTTAAATACATACCATGTAATTCTGTCCACTAACTTGACCTAAAATTCATACCAATCCAGGAGCAGTGAGTACCACTAGAATCTAGATTTTGGTCTTAAATATCATTTCTTTATAAAAGGAACGAGTTTTTCAGAGAAATGACTGATTGCAGACCTAAATCAGGAAAGGTACAAAGTAAATCTGGGATATCTTTTTGTACCAGAAAGCAAAGAAGTTTCAAAAAAATGTTAAGATCACATCAAAAAGATCAGGCACCAACCTTCATGGGCCTGCACTGGTGAAAACTATGGCAGTATGCACATCTAAAATAACCATGGTGTCAGTCGTTAGTCATTTCAAATACAGTAAGTCAGTAAAATCCACGAGTACAGATGACACTCAAAGAAGAGAAATGTAAAAAAAAAAAATTCACCATTCTTAGTTTTGATTGCATTATTTTTATCATTTTATGCTGCATATGTACTTGTTTTGCATAATAAAGTTTATTTAACTTTAATAAGTCAATATTTACAATATGATAGAAATTACATCTTGCATACATGATAAAACATAGAAGTTAACTTACTATTTTGCAATAGCGTACATTTAGATCCAACAATGTTTTGGGAATTAAGTAAAAATTTTGAAAATGACTAATCGAGATGACAATGACAGATAAGGTACTCCTGTAAATCAACAAGGAAGAGTCAGGAATCCAGTGGAAGAATTTATATAAACAGAATATAGAGGAGGAAAACCAAGAGGCTAAGACCTTAGAAGGGGTGCTCACATTCACTATTCAACAGTAGACAGGAATGCAAATTAAACAGTAGGGAAAAGCCACTTTATACCTCTCCAGTTGACATAATTTAGTTGATACAGCCATATGTTGGTAATGATGTAGGCGGATAGATTCTACTGCTGAAAATACAATGTAGCACATCTTGAAAGCAGTCTAGGAGTGCTACTGACTCTCATGGAGTCTTGTCTCTTTCGTTGCAAGTGTTTTGATTCTGAACTGACTCTTCTTTAAACTTCTCTGAGTATCCTGCAGTGTGTAAGTTGATTGTGTCCTCCTACAGAATTATACATATATATATATGTGTGTGTGTGTATGTGTGTGTGTATATATATATATATGGTAGGTGCTTCAGTAATTTCCAAGGTAGGACCCTATATATATATATATAAAATTTGCTTGTTTGTTCATTTATTTGCCTTGTAATTTTCTGTGTTAAGTACGTAGTGTAAATTTAAACCCCCAAACTGCCGAATGGGGTAAAGATGTTCAAGGGAAACAATGTATCTGCAATCCTATGCCATGACCAAAAGACATACAAAGGTTCTTGTCAACATTGCTGTTGGGCAAACCCACCTTTCCAACCCATTTTTTCACTGACTTTTAAAAACCTATTATTTACATTTTAGATAGGAAGGAATTTGGCAGGAAAAGATAATCAGAAAGTAACAAATGAAAATAGCAAATGAGAGAGGAGCTAATTGTTGTACTAAAGACCCAACGGAGCCATAAAGAACTGGGATCGAGAGCCAGGATGCAGAAGCAAGTGTTGCTGATCTGAAGGTGCACATGCCTCACTCTGAATGAAGCTCAGAAAAGGGAATAATGAAGACAGAACCAGTGTTCTGGACTGAGAACACATTGTCAAAGCTCTTGGAGTCTGGCTGCTTCTCACCCTTTAAAGAAGGAAAACAATCTTCCACCAGAGGGAAATATTATGGCTTTGGGCAGTAGATACCCATCTTGACTGTGCATTGGAATCACCTGGAGAGTTTTAAAAACCACTGATGCCTGCCTGCCTCCCCTCCTCAGATTTACAAATCTGAAGCCCCTTATTCTGAACGCGGGTGAACTGTAAAACTGTTACCTCCCGGATTGTTCCCTCCCCTTTCCACTCCCTGGCCCGCTATCCCTAGCTATCTAACTGGTTAACAGATCTGGCTGTTTTACTTAGCTCATGTCTGTTCCACAACAAAGTCTTCATGTGAACCAGAATCTCGAGCCATGCACTAGACACTTCAAAATAAAGTTAATGTATGAGACCAAATTGAACTTAATGCTAACACTCTTGATCTGAGGAACAGTTTAACTCACATTTGCCAGCTTTGATTTCCTAATGAAGAACTATTTTTCCTTCTAGTTTGAAGGCAAAAATAAGAATAAGATTTTACTTACTCAGCTATTGACCTGATAGCATTTTTGTGTTTTCTTTTTCCATCAAAAACAAAAGCAAACTCTTTGATGTGCTATAAAATACCTGTGCTAGAAGCTGCTGTATCTTTAATCATTGCTCGTGTAGAAGAGTTGATTTATGGGTATGAGCTGCATCACATAACTGAATCCTGCTTGTTTCCTCAGTAGCAGCATTCTTCAAATTTAAATCTTTGTCAAGGGGAAAATATCATAAATTCTTCAGTGACTTAAATTATTTTATTATAAAATTAAAAATATGAACATAATAATGGGTATAATTACCTTATAATAATCACTTTTGTAATTTTAAAACCAAAATATTTTGACAAATTAAATACAATCAAGCCAAATGAAATCTCAAATTAATAACATTGAATAAAAAATAACATCATGGGTGATACTTTACTGATTACAAATGCCATTTTCAACGGAAATATTAATGCTTTCAAGAGAACCTCTCGCCTTGGCACTTATTAACTTTTTAAGCTTCATTTCTTCCACCAAATCTAATGTCTGGAACCACCACAAAATCCTTTGTATATTGCATCATTTACACATAAAATCAGCTGTGTTCTTTTCTCATTAGCCTAAAATAAACCAAGCAACAATAGAGCTTGGAACCAATACAATAGTAAACAGATTAGATGTGTCTTGAAAGCATATTATAGTTTTCAGTTGTAAAGGAGCTATTCAGATATTAAAAGATATAATAATATGAATTTCTGTTAGGTTTAATTGAAAAAAAAATTTTCACGTAGAACTCATAGAATTTTGAGATACCTTCCTTGATCCTGTTTTAGAAATAATGGTATAATTAGCCACAAAGGAGTACTAAATTAAGTTACTGCTCTACAAATCATGAAGTTCAAATATACAGTATTTTATGTGCACAGGTTACCTATGTAAACTTTAAACAGTTGGCTATTTCTATATCAGTTTCTTTTAATACAAAGTGAAGATATTATTATCAATCCTGGCTTCCTGCTGTGAAGGGTCAACAGCTGTGTCATAAACACAGCATTTTATCCTAGCATACTTTTTTATTATAAGAATAGATTTGAGTTTTGATCTCATGAAGATCTTCCCCATTGTTAACTTTAGAAAAGTTGAAAAATATATTTCTAAATGTAATAGGTGTCAGAAATTCACACAATTTTTAGACAAAAAAAAGTGTAGAGCAGCATCCCACAATGAAAAGATAATTACACAGTAGCTAAATGAAACATTCAATGCAGTAGCCAAAAATGAATTTAATAAAAGACCGTTATTAATTGTTTTATTTTTCATTTGTCTGACAATTTACTGTTAAAATCTCTAACTATAAGGGGTGGTTATGTTAGTAACTTATTTCTACCCTAGTTTTACTTTATACACATGTTACAGATCTCATCACTTAGCAGGAAGACCATTCACCTATTTTAATCAAAAATAGCTTATGCATCCAAAGTTAAATATTCATTCTAAACACAATTTAAAAAACATAAAATGTTTAAAACCTGAAAAAAACCTTGTAACTGCTTTATCCTAGGCATGGGTGGGTTTCCAGCATTGTTCGACAATGGCTACTGCCCAGATAGTGTGTCTGTCTATCTAAGAATGCAGTAGTCTATGCAATATCATATAGGTATGTCTTTTTTTTTTAATTTGAATATTCACTCTATTTCTTTCACATTATCATTTTTTGTCACACTTCTTTGTTTCAGGTATCTTGATTTTTAAAGATTTCTTGTCTTCCTTATCAACACTCAGATGTTACTTGATATATTTGCATTTAGTCCCAAAATAATCCACTTGGATTCTACTACTTTCTTATCCTTATTTTTTGGCACATTTTCAGGACAAGATAATTAATTTTTTTCCCTTTCATTTTATGCACCACTAGATAAGCTCCTCTGAAACCCATTTCCATGAATTGTTGCCAATTGTCTACCCTTGGTCAGGCAGGGGATCACTGTTATATACAAAATAACTTAAAAGTGCAAATAAAGGATACTTCCTTATGTTCCTCCTCTAAGAAGAGGAATTCTCAGAGATTTGTGAGAGTGCCAGTAGTTGGCTGAGCAAAGAAATTTAAGAGTACAGCTATGGCATTACATAATTCTGGGTTTGAACTCATAGTGCCCCTTACTAGTTATACTTCGTTGGAAAACACATTGAATTTTTCTAAGCTTCACTTCCTAATATGTAATGCAGGACTATAATAGTGCTAACTCCCTGCATTAATGCAAAAATTAAATGAGATAGCATATGAAAACACTGAGCAGAATGACAAACATATTACAATAAGTACTCAAAGATATTTAACCATCATTTTTATGGTTTCCTATCCTGAGGTGTCAAAAAAAATATTATTACAAAGATTCACATGCATACACACTCCTTTCTCTTTCTCTCTCATTATCCAACCAAACAGATATCATAAACGTTTCTATACCCAAAAAGAGGGGCTTAGAAAGACCAAAGAGAAAAACTGTATTGCCAAAAAAGGTGCAAGGTTTGAAACAGAAAATAGATAGTGCATTTTCAGCTCTGATATGTAGAGATCTTAGAAACTGTCACTCTGTCCTAAGTAAAAACTGGATGAATTGAAAAATCAATGACTTTCTTGAATCCGTCAGAGAATTGAGGTTGAAAAACAAAGTGATAACCCCAAATCTGAACAGACCGAGTGATTAAACCCTGGGATTTCTTGCTAAGGGACCTTAGAAGCAACAAATAGCAATCAGCATATACAGTGTCCAGATCTTGGTTTCTAATACATTTTTCCAATAAAAGAACTCAGGGCTTCTTGGAGAAATGTCTAAGACTGGAAAAAGAAAAACACAAGATGATCCTGGATAGACTGTCAAAAATTAAAGTGTTCAAAAAGAGAAACAAACTAGTAAATTATGTCAAAGGGACACAGGAGCTGTTTGATAGGGCTCCAGTGGCCAACACAGATAATTTAAGCAGCAAAATAAGTAATATAGTATTGGATTATAACTCCAAATATAAAATAGATATCCTGAATTCCATGCTGATGAAAAGAAATGATTTTTTTAAATTAATAAATGGGGGGGTAAGTAGATTTCTCATTTAAAATAATTTCAAACAATTTATGTTGGTATTGTCCCTCAAGGAGGTGGAACAAAACTCTTTACCCCTATGCAGAGCTCATACTTCCTAAGAATGCAGTGTGGAAAGTTGGGGAGAAGAATTTCGCAGTGGAAACGCTATGTCAGCCCGCTGACAATGGCTAGCCTCAGTTGTAATAACTGATGTTGTATTCTTCATATAATGCGAACATGATGGCAATTTACCTCTCTGGCATCCCCCCCAAAACCCACAATTCATGTCTAATTATGAGAAAATATTAGACAATACCAGTTAAAGGACATTCTACAAATATCCGACCAGTACTCCTTAAAACTCTCAAGGTCATCAGAAACAAGAAAAGTCAGGAAAAGTGAGGGGATAACTGAGAGGAGCCTAAGAAGACATGCTGACGAAATGTAATATGGTACCCTGGATGAGATTCTGAAGCAGAAAAAAGAGTACTAGGTAAACACTAGAAATCTGAACAAAACATGAACTTTAGTTAGTAATGTATCAGTATCAATTTGTTAGCTGTGTGATATGCATCATGCCAGTGTAAGGGCTTAATCTCAAGCAAACCGTGTGCAAGGTGTACGTGAACTCTAAGAACTATTTCAGAATCTAAGAACTTTTACTGAATCTAAATATATTCTAAAATAAAGGGTCATATTTTAATACAAACCGACAAAGAAATGATACCACACCTGGGGAGAAAAAAAGCTATCTGGTTTACGTTTGTCCCAGAAGTACAGGGACACAAATAATGCACAGCCTTTGATCCCAAATTCTCTTTCTAAAATTAACTTATAATTAGTCATCAGAATTATAAAGACGTCATTTCATGATTTCTCTATTGAGATCTTTACTGGAATAAACTCTGGGGAACAAATAAACACTCCTTTATTCAATAATAAATACTGAGAGTTTCTGGGACTTTTCTCTCTACAGAATAGAAATATCATTACCACTCTAAACTGACAATAGTCTCCCATTTTTTTCTTTTCTCTTTTCCCAAGGATTAATTCACGGTGCAATTAGTGTTATATTCTCTTTTTTAGGCACATCTGAGCAGCCCTTGCTACCATGGTATATCAAGTATGTAGTTTTGTGCTCAATAAATTTTTTTGAGTATAGCTTCTAATAAATGGAAAGTAGAATGAATTTTATTAACCATCAGATATGTATTTTTTCTAAGAAATCTGGAGAAGGAAGCCAATTTGGAAGTCACATATAAATCTTATAAATGCAGTGGTAGAGAACCAGTGAGTGATGCTATCAAACCCAGTATTTCTCATAATATGATGATCTGTAAGTAGATGGGTGTTCAGAGTGCCTGGAATGATATCCTGAATATTATTGTCACTGTTCTTAATTTTGTTTTCAGGGTATCCACATCTAAAGTCATTTGAGAACAGTATGAATTTTTAAATGTATTTTGCATTTAATATTACAAAGAGATTACTTTAATGCACAATTGTTTTTCGAATTTCAGTATCAACCAAACTCTACCCATATTAGTAAAATAAAAAACCAAATTTTAGTATAAGCAAATATCCTGATTAATTACCTGAGATTGATTTTTCTAAAAGCCCTTGATTAACTTGATAAAGTATAACTATTAATGAAGAATAGAACAATGACACTCAAGACTGATGTGTCCTGATACTTTAAGTAGATACTAGGTATGTGAAAAACAGCTTGAATATCACATTTCTTTCAATAGTCATAGAAAGAAAGATTTTTTTTAAGTACGATTAAAATGCAGAAAATGTTTGAAGATGAATACTTATCCATGGGGATTCTCTAAAGGATACCCGGATGCTATTATGCTAAGATACACCAGTTATTTTTTTTTTAAAATAATAATTGTAAATATTTTAATAAAATTTATGCTACATATATTTTTATTGAAATGTAGTTAGTTTCAGACGTACTACGTAATGATCGGTCATTTGCTTACATTATCAAATGATCTCCACAATAAGTCTAATAACCATCTGTCCTTGTACAAAGTTATTACAATATTATTGACCACATTCCTTATGCTGTATATTACATCCTTGTGACTTACTTATTATATAACTGGAGATTTGTTCCTCTTAATCCTTTTCACCTGTTTCACCCACCCTCCACCCCATCCCTTCTGGCAACCATCCATTTGGAATATATTTGAGCATCAGAATTATCTGCAATTATTATACTTGTTGCTGAACTGGGCATGTGTTAGGCACTATGCATGTATTGTGCCATCATGTATGGCTGTTAACAAAATATTACAAGGCATACTAAAAGGCAAAACAAAACATAACAAAATCTACACCAACAAACATTTATTTATTTTCAGAATCTGTGCCTGAAGAATTTTTTTTAATGTAGGATAATTATTAGCATTCCAGAGAAGAGTGAAACGTTGATTGTAAGGGATCGAGGGAAGAGAATTGCTGGAGTGATGGTCAGAGGTGATATATGCATAAATTAATTAACACTGGTTGCTCTAATATCCACATGCAGAAACCCCCATGGCTTAACACAATAGTATTTCATTTATTGTTCATTCAGTAGTCTTATGAGGGTGTTCAGTAGGTTGTTTTCTATGCAAAATTTTCAAGGGATGGAGGCTCCTTTGATACTGTCCCTCAGTCCCTAACAGCCTGAGATTTCTTTTTCGTTTTCCCGCTATCCAGTGATTAGAAAAAGACAGCATGGAGAAGCCATTCTTGCTTCGAAGTTACTTGCCCAGAGTGACACATAAAACTGCCCATTCAATCACATTCGATTAGTGGTAACTAATAATATGGCTTAGCATCGGTGCAAAGGAGCTAGGAAATGCAATCTCAGGATAAGTAGGTTCATATTATCAAAATTCTTTAGTAGGGGAAAGAAAAGCATGTACCTGTGGTGATCTGTTAGACCTCTGTGCCACAAGAGGGAATCTAGTGTTAAAGCAGAAGGATTGCTTTAGATGGAACAAAGTCATCTTCTCAGAATAAAGATGGAGAAGATGGCATTTGGAATTTGAGAAATGTAGGGTGAATGGACTAGAACAATAGTATCTGATTGTCTCATAGCATTAATGTTCCATTTGATTCCTTAGACATGAATTTATAATGAGATTAAAAAGATTATATGTTTTATCCAGCCACAGTCAGCCACACAGATGCAGGTCAGGGAATTGATGGTGGGTTGAAATTAACTAGACTTAAACAAGTGTGATAAAGTGTAAGAGGTGCAAAGGAGTAAAGGGCATATATGCAAAGCATGTTTAATGACTGGACATGAGATTTAAACAGAAGAGAGAAGGTGGTAAGAGGATGAGGGACAGTGAAAAGCTGATAGGATCAATGAGTTGTAGGGAGGAGATTTGTAGTCAGAGTCCTACAAACAAAACAAAACGGAACAAAACAAAACAGGAGGCAGTGGCCAGAGAGTGAGCTGTGTACAAGGGATGTTGCATAGCCGGGTATAGTTACGGGTAACAATTGCATCTAGGGAGTGAGTGACTGAGGTGTAGTGGAAGACAAGATTATGAAGGACAGATTATTTTAGGGAATTCAAGGCCAGGGGGGTGAAGTGTTATCTAGAAGTTCATTGAAATCACCAAAAATTAGGATAGACGTGACTGGAGTAACAGTGAGCTAGGAACTGATTCATGGAGAAATGTTGAGGAATGATCCAAGGTTTGGGAGATAACAGCTATAATTGAAGGATAGAGAGTTACAAAATCAGATGGCATAAAATACAAAGCTTGAGGATTTTAGAGGCATTGAAGTAAAATGCTCTGAAATATGAAATGAGAGCTCAAAGATGTTTACCTCACCATCATTCCTAGTGGTACAAGCTTTAAGATGGAAAACAAGCAAACAAAAATTTAGTAGGCTACTGAGAAACACATACCTGGCAAAACCCATCACAGTTTGGGAATTGGGGTCCAAAAGGTAATGACTTATGTGGGAGAATTATATTTTTGCAAGGTAAAGTTAAAGTTGTTTTAAATGAACTGAACTGTTTCAAAATACACAAAGGCAAAGGCACTGGAATTTATATAATATGTGATAGACCATATACTGAACTGAAAAAGTCTCAAATGATCATGAGGAAGTCACTAACCAGTGCTCCTCCCCATTTTCAGCAGTAAAATCAAACTTTAGACAAAACAGAACTTAGCCATCTTTGGGTGAGGGGTGGGGAACTTCAACTAGAGACTGCAAGTCAATCACCAACTGATTGTGTCCAAATTGGCATTGTGACACAGCAGTTTTCTTTGCAATGTTTGGTATAGTTCGTGCTGACCGTGCATAACAAAGAATGGTTCCTGAAAGAGGGGCATATAAACTTTGTTCTTTAAAATAAAAAAATTATCTTGTTTTGGTTTTGTTGACAGTGGACTCAAAAATATTTTGACTGACTTCTCCAAATGTTAGATGACAAATCAGAAATACATCATCAAATAATTCCTAGCTCACAAGTAATTTCTCCCCACTCACTCTTGACTAAGAGTACTATTATTTTATACATATACTTATACGCGCATGCACACACACACACACACCCCTACATATATTCTTGGAAGGAAGGAAAACTGTAATACTTTATTTTGTTTTTTTAAATAGAAAATTAAATCAAATTATAAGCTATATGCCAAAAAATACCAAATCATAATTGAGCAGTTCAAATAGTGAACACATCCTTATAACCACCATCCAGGCAAAAACCTTAGAAGATTATTATATAGAAGAGATAATATAGAAGATTTCTTTGAGCTCCATCCCAGCCATTGATATTCTCCCCTAAAGATAGATACTGTTTTGCCTTCTTTCTCCAACATTTGGTTTTTGAACTTTATATGAATAGAGTTATACAGTAAAAATAGTCAGAATCCTGAGATGACTTCCCAGAGTTACTCTCCCTGGTGTATATGTTCTGTACGTCCCTCTCCCTTTGGGTGTAGGAAGGACTTGTGACTAAGTGAGATTCCACTCCTGTGATTAGATTATGAATTAGTTGACTTTGAGTTATCCAAATGGGAGATTATCTTGGGTGAGCCTGACCTAATCAAATGAGTCCTTAAATGTGGTTGGGCCCTTCCTCAGAGAGAGTTTCAAAGCCATAGATGATCTCCTACTGACCTGAAGAAATAACTTACCATGTTGTGAGATGGTCATGTGGCTAGGACCTGAGAGCTCACCCTGGCCAGCAGCCAGCAAAAACATAGACCTTAGTCTGACAATTGCAAGGAATTGAACTCTGCCGATAGCCTAGATGAGTTTGAAAGAGGACCCCCAACTTCGGATGGCATTGCAGTACCAGTGAACACTCTGATTTTAGCCTAATGCGACCATGAACATAGGACCCAGCTATTCATTCTTGAATTCCTGACCCATAGAAAATGTAAGATAATAAATGTATGTTGCGTTCAGCTGCTAAATTTGTGCTCATTTGTTATGCAGCAGTAGAAAACTAACACATACAATATATACCTTTTTGTGTTCTGGCTTCTTTCACTTATTATTGTATGTATTACTCTTGTTGTATGAAGCTATAGTTTATTCATTTTGAATGCTCTTTAATAAGCTTATTGAAAGACTATAAATATATTACGATTCTGAATTGTATTGTTTCAAGTTTTTGGTTGTTACTGATAGTGACATGAGGAACATTCTTGTGTTTGTTTTTTGGTGCACATACTCTACTGAGTAGGAGTGCAATTGCAGCTGTAGGGTAGGCATATGTTCAGCCCTAGTAGATACTGACAGTTTTCCGAAACAGTTGTATCAACTTAGAATGCCAAAAGCAGATTGAAAGTTTCAGTTACTCCATATGCTCACCAATAATTGTTATTGATCCTGTAATTTTGTTTGTTTGTTTGCCTTTTTAAAGTTTAGCCATCCTGGTGGTTTTGTAGAAGGATGTGATGGCAATTGCTGCTACCAACATTGTGAACCATCTTCTCTTTAGCCTTCTGTGTGGGTCTATGTGTTGATATCCCAAGTTTCATTCAAATTATGTCTGCCTTTCTGCCAGCTAACTAGAGGAAGCAGGGATTTTACTTCTGTGATAAAGAATGGGAAGATTATCCTTTTTAAGATCAGTAGGCAGGTATAATTACAATAAAAAAGATGATTGTTTAATTGGTTAGATTCTTTCTTTTTACCCCTAACCACTTCTCCAGAGGAACTCCTGAGCTCTGTGCTTCACCTTTTCATTCCAACTCCTACACAGATCGTAAGCACAGCTGCTCTGCACAGACATTACCAAAATTTTTAGCTCATCCGAATCTCAACTTGTCAGAGTTCCAGTAGTAAATGAAATAAAATTTTTCTTATTATATCCTTTGAACAGTTTCTCCTTTTGAGACAGTTGATTCTGATTTGAAAAATCTGCAAACCAACAAACTCTGAAAGAATGCAATATTCTAATTCTCATTTAATTGATAATAGAAGCACTACAATGTGTTCATAAAATCATGCTATTCTTTATGAGAAAGACATATCCATTTTTAAACATATTTTTCCTGGATTGCTCTTATTTTCTTCATGATAGGAAGGGCATATCTAACATAAATCATGAGATAAAATTATAGAAATCACATAATTGCCCTGATGTGCCCACTGTGGAACTCATCAATCTACATGTATGCTTTGTTTTAAGCAGATTCAATGATTCATACATTTTACTATTTACACACTGATTTACATTTGGATCCCTTACATAGTATGCTGCCCAAGGTTTTTAAAATTATTCTATTTATACAATACTAGTTAACACATTTTCCAGGTATATTTATAGAGTATAAAGAGACACACACTTGTTATGTCATGTACATTTAGAAACAAATCAGAGAATATTTCCATGAAGCATTTCAAGCGTACAAAATCTCACAGAAATAGCATGATCAATACCAACACATTCATCATTCAGCTTTTATAAATCTTAACATTTTGTCATATTTGATTCAGAAATGTTTATCCAATAAATAAATATTACAGATCTTTACATTCTCCTCCCCACCCCAGAAGAGAACTCCCAGCCGGAATTAGTTGAACCTCATCCCTGTGCATTTTTGAAAATCCCAGATCCAACTTCAAAGAAATCTCTGTCATTACAATTGCCTCAGTTAATTTAAAAGGTTAATGGGGACGCAAAACCACCTCCAAAAACCCCTGAGAGCTGCTAAGTTGCCTGAGTGGAAGTACGTCAGGGGGATAATCCAGAGAAAGAACACCAGGATCTTGGCCCAGCTTCCCCTGTGTGACAAGGCAAATGCAAATGGCCAGGCTGCTCGTGGAGTGGTCCTCCAGAGGTTAACACCTGTGTGGCTTTGCTACAGCATTTGAAGAGTTAATTTGTGAGTGTCTTCAGATTGTACCTTCCTTTTCTAGTTAACACAGGTCCTAAGACACACTGTGTCTTAAACCAGATCACATTATTATTTGAGTTTAATTGCTCCTATTTAAGCCCTTTTAGTTACGTTACCCCTAAAAATTATCTAACTTCTGTGGGTCTTATTTGTCTCATGAGTTAGTTGAACCCAATAACTTTCTTAGTCACAATATCCTGAAAACCATATACAGAAGGTGCATCACTTTTATCACTGTATTTCCAGTGCTCAGTAGCACCATATGGCAAGTATTCATCAACTGTGTTTGTTGGATGAATATATGTTATTTTTCCCCAAAATTACACTGCAAGAAAATTAAATTTAATAGAAAATTTAAGATGCTAGTTTACTTGTACTACTGATAGATAACTGCTTTGAAAGTCAGTGATAGTCTCTGAAGCCCTAAACAGATCATTGATGTTATGACTAAATCTTTACATATGCACATAGGCTTACGTGTCTTCAGAACTCTCCACTTAAACTCAACAAAATCAAGTGAATCAGAATTTATTTCCTAGTACATCAATTTTGATAAGCTATGTGATAAAGACACTTTAATGATATTTCCAGCAAAAATCATACTGAGTATCTTTATATACTCAAGAAAAATTTCAGAGAATTTTATAATGAAGGGAACTATTTCACAATGAAAATAAATATTCCTAAATTTACTGTTTTATGAGCTATGATGATGCCATAGCATTTATTAGTATTAAAATTAAAATTTTCATTTCCTTCCTAATTTGTGATTAGACCCTAACATGAACTTTTCCTTACTGGCACCATCAGATGATAAACCTTTGCCTTCCTTTCTTCCTGCCAAAACTCCAAAATGCTCTTTGACTCTGTGCACACTCCATGCTCTCACTCCCAGCATATCCTTCTAGTAAGGCAGTGGTCCTCAAACTTCAGAGTATAATTAACTGATGGCGATGAAAACACGGATTCCTAGACCAGACCTCCGGAGTTTCTGATTCAGTAGATCTGGTGTGTACTCTGATGTAATAGTCTGACTCCATTTTTGGACAGCTTTATGTCCCACCACTCCTTTTATCCATTTGTCCCCCATCTGCACAAGCTGATTAGAAAACTTGAGTGCTCCCTCCTTTGGCACTGGTGGAAACTTCAGTCAAGTAACAGTTTACCCCTTAACCACCATATGACCTATCTCCTTTCCCTGTTTCTCAAGCCATTTTTCTCAATCAGTTCGAGAGCCTACCCTCAAAAGACTCAGAAAGACTCATTATGTGAGTTACAAGCCTTTCCAGTCCTTGATGTTGTGTGTGTCATTATCAGTCCTGAGAATCCAAAGTTTGGAGGGAAGGTCCCATCCATATCTGTAAGGTGATCATGACACCCTAACATTTAAATTTCTAGGAACTTCCCAAGGGAAAGTACCCAGGGACTACCTTTTAGAAGGAGTCACACCCACCCCAGTCCCAGGTGCTCCGTTCTGCAAAGTGCATCTAAACTGTCTGTATTCCATCTCATCCAGTAATTATTTCCTTAGTTGTAATCTGTGTCCCCTAACCGAAGGTCAACCCCCGATGGGTAGATGCCATATGTCAATTTTTTAATTTACTTTAGCTCATAGAACAATTTTTAAACTTACTTTGGCTCATAGCTCAATGTCACAGATTCATAGAATTATTCACCTGTTTCTTCATTCCATGTATTCACTGAAGCTGATGGCGAATACAGAGATTTTAAAATCAGGTTCCTAACTCCAGTGTATAAATAGTCAATAAATTTAAATGAAAAAAAAAAAGACTGGATAGAGGAAAGCACTTCAGAAAATAGGAGTGGATTTATGTTAAAAATTATAATCTAACCATTGTATTAGCTATATTATGCCAGCTCATCTAATTTTTTACTAAATCTCTGCAACTGAAGTGTATCATTTTTAGCCCATTTTACAGATGGGCACTTGGAAAATCAAGAGTTTAAGTGGAAAATCTGGTAATTAAACCCAAATCTGTGTGACACTCATTCCCCTTCTTTACTTTGCACACTGTAGTCAGAGTATATACAGCACAGCAACAGACCCTATAGAGGCAAGTAAACAGTTTTTATAAAACAGAAGATTTGTTCCAGAGAGTAGTAAGAAATATTTCTTCCTTTAAAAATTATTACAAACGTGCATAATGTGGCAATTACAATACAGAGAGGTCCCGTGTACCCTTACCCCAGTTCCTCTCAGTAGTAACATGTGATAGAACTATGGTACAATAACAAATGCAAGAAATTTACAGCACTGCGACCCATGACACATGTTCCAGATTGTCCCAGGTTTGCATGTACTCATTTGTGAGTGTTTGTGTGTGTATATAGTTCTAAGCAATTTTATCGCATATATGCAGATTCATGTAAGCACCACCACAGTACAGCTGTCCCATAACCACACAGAACTCTCTTGTGTTACCTTCTACAGTTATACCCACACCCAGAATGGCTGTAGCTTTTCACATTCTCACAACAATATATGAGAGATCCAAACTTTCTGCATCCCCTCCAGTATTGGATATTGTTATTATTATATTTTATTAGCTATTTTGTTATGTGTGCCATGATACTTCATTGTTTTAATTTTCAATTGCCTAATCACTAATAATGTTGAATTTATTTCCTTGTGCCTATTTGTCATCTGTTTATTCTCTTTGGTGAAATGTCTGTTCATTTCTTTGGCCCATTTTCTGTTTGGATTTTTTTTCATATTGTTGAGGTTTTTTTTTAATTGAAGAATAGTCAGTTTTGATAATTCTTCATATATTCAAGATATGAGTCATTTGTCATGTGTAATGTTTGCAAATATTTTCTCTCACTCTGTAGATTTTCTCCTTGGCTTCTTACTAGGGTCTTTTTTCTAGTATGATTAAGTCCAACTGGTTAATTAATTTTTCCATGGGTCATGCTTTCTGTCACATATAAGAACGTCTCATCATGTTCTAGGCATCAGTGATTTGCTCCTACGTTTACTTCTAAAAGTTTCATAGTTTTACAATTTGTATTTAAATCCATGATCCATTTCAGATTTTTTTTTCTACAATGTTTGAGGTTTATGCTGCTGTTAATACTTTTAGCTTATGAATGACTAATTTGTCCAGTACTGTTTCTTAAAGAGAATACCCTTTCTCCATTTAATGCCTTTTGCATTTTTATCAAAAGTCAGTTGTCCTGGAGATTGTCATACTAAGTGAAGGAAGCCAGAAAGAGAGTGAAAAATACCATATGGTATCACTTATACGTGGAATCTAAAAAAAAAAAAATGACACAAATGAACTTATTTACAAAACAGAAGCAGACTCACAGGCATAGAAAACAAACTTGTGGTTACCAGTGAAGGGGAAGACGGGTGTGGAGGGATAAATTGGGAGTTCAGGAGTCACAGATACTAACCACTATATATAAAATAGATGAACAGCAAGGTCCTACTGTATAACACAGGGAACTATATTCAGTACCTTATAACAGCCTACAATGAAAAAGAATATGAAAAGGAATATATATATGTTGAATCACTATGCAGTACACCAGAAATTAATACATTATAAACCAAATATACTTCAATTTTTAAAAAGTCAGCTGTCCATCCTTGTGTGGGGCTATTTCTGGGTTCTCTATTATATTCTGTTGGTTTATCTATCATGCTACTAACATCACAGTCTTGATTATTTAGATATATAGCAAATCTGAAAGTTAGGTGGAATGATTTTGCCTACCCTTTTTTCTCTCTCAAAACTGTTGTAGCTGTTCGTTTTATTTTATTATTATTTTTTAATCTTGTCTCCCCAGCTGGGCTGTAGCTCCCTGAGAACAAGGGCCATAACTGTTTTGTTCATCTCTGTCTCCCTAAACTTTTGCCTGGTGGCTGGCCAAAGTATCAAAAAATATTTATTGAATAAAACAAATCACATCAACACTGTTTATAGAGTTTTGGAAACTACTTGATCTCTGGTCTAACTACAGTGGTAGCTATTCATTTTAGTGTAAGATTGTTTATATCTACAAGAAATCTTGAGAATTTAATAGGAATTGCATTAAAATTGACGGTATATTTAACATGTTTAATGTATTAAGTCTTGCAATCCATAAACCCGATACATCTTTTCTTTAGATCTTCTTTGATTTCTTTTATCATCATTTTGCAGTTTTCAGCATACAGGTCCTGTACATGTTTTGTTAAACTAGCATCTAAGTATTCTATTTTGGAAGGGCAATTATAAAAGATATTGTGCTTTTTATATAGACACACAATTGATTTTTGTAAAGTGATCTTGTATAATATCACCTTGATGAAGTCACTTACTACTATTGTAAGCTTTTTGGAGATCCTTGGGATTTTCTATGTAAATAATCATTCCATCTGTAAATAGAGACAATTTAATTTCTTTCTTTCTGATATGTGTGCTTTTGATTTCCCTTTCTTGCCATCTTGCACTGGCCAGGACTTCCACTATTATGCTAAACAGAAGTGGCAACAGTAAGCATCCATGCCTTTTTCTTGATCTTCAGGAAAAACATTCATTCTTTCACCATTAAGTGTGGTGTTAGCTGTGAGTTTTTGCTGAAGTACTTCATTAAGTTGAGGACGCCCCCTCTATCTATACCATGCTAAGGGAAATAAGGTTTTGATATAAAATTGTAACTAGACTGCATAGGGGATTAGCTATAAAGTTACAGAATTTGAACATAAACAGAAAATTAACAGTTGTCAAATGCTGCTGAGCAAGTAACAGTGATAAGGCATATTGCAGTGTGAAAGAACTAGCTGTAACAAGGTCAGCCCGGACAACTGTTACAATATTCCAAGTATGAGCCTGAAAGTTTCTGAATGAGATTAATGAAGCAAAAGAGAAGATGTGAGAAAGACTGAAAGAAAAACTACACCATGAGCAGCAAGTAAGCGTCTGTGTCAAGTGTGACCGAGGTTTCAAGCCTGGATGGCCTAATGCCATTAATAGTGCAGTGAAGTTACAAAGACTAGAGGAAGCGATGATCAAACTGTACCGTGAGTCCAAGTAAAAGGGGAACGTAGATGGAAAATTTGAGCTATAAATGCAGGCTTATAATTATTTGTGAATCAGGAGCTCTTTTTTTAAGTGGATAGCTTTAGCATAAAGTTTACTAATAGTAGTTTTTATGATCTGTATCCATACATATAATGAAATAATTTGCTTATAATTACGCTTAAGTAATCAAGGAACATATTAGATTGAACAGCATGGTTGAACTATATGAAATTGCCTATATCTAATTTTTGGTGTAAAAATTATGACAGTTTTTTGGTGGTTCAGTCTAATTTCTTTATCTAAAAGCTTTGGATCAAATACGTATATATACATACATCGCACAGATACATATATATTTATTTTAGTAAAGCAATCATATGTATATGTGGAATATTAAACCACTCGGCAGAGTTTGGAGCAGCACCCCATGATTGAGCACATCAAATTTTTTTAAACAAAAACTTTATATACACACTAGGTATAATAAATACAGTCAATAAGTAATCTCATTTCAATTCAGAATAGATTTTTCTATCAAATGAGTTATTTAAAAATGTTGCTTTTCAGGTCTTTTTAGATTTTGCAACTGCGTAAAAGGATCTGTGGACCTGCATAGGCTGTCTCCCTGTGCTATATTTTATTTTTTAAGATGCAGATTTTGCCATGCATTTAAAATTTACATAATTTATTTATATTTGACTTTTCTCATGAACTAAGTATTTAATGAAGATCATAAAACTACATTGCTTTGTTTTTTCTGTGATGAAGTAACCATATATTGTTGCTTGGCTAAACAATTCAAAATCAGAAATCACGACCTACCATATTCTCAGGGAGAGAACTATTGTAGCAATGAGCAGTGCAGCCGTACAAACTTGTAATTCAGAGGCACTGAGGCAAAAACTGTCAAAACATTACTAAAACTGACAAGGATATATGGTTCATTAGTCTAGGAACTGATGCATTATAAACCAGTCGGTGATCAGCTTAATAATTTGAGTAAAGCTGCACCTTTATGGGAAAAAAAAACTATACTAACTGTTGTAATTAAATTTCAAATCATGCCTAGAAGGAAGGTACACGTAATTGTGGGTATTTTTCACAAGACTTTACCTAATGCCTATCAGAGCAAAATGATCGATAATCAAATTGAAAATACCATTGTTTTAATTGAAAATATCTTGCTATTTTCTCAGTATTGACTTTTAAGGCTTCACAGTATCAATAAGCCAATTCTTTGTTCATCAGCATAGACTTAACAAATAAATGATTCAACATCCAGAATAATTAAATGAGACAGAAAAAATATTTCACCTGTAGTTGGAAATACATTGCATCTCCCAGAGTTATTTTTCCTGACTTCTGAAATTCATTCATGCATGCAAACTATTTTTATTATTTACACTTGACATTATCATTCTAACAAGAGGATTGTTCTAAAGTTCTTTACCTAGTAAAGATTCTACATAAGGCGTCACTTAGAGCTCTTTACCTCATTTCGTTTTTAACATGATGATGCTATGGCTGTGTGGGAAGGGGTGTACAGGTATGAATGATATGTTGTAAATTACTGGTACAGAAAATGTTACCTGGAGGTGGAGTACTAGGAAAACATAAACCTAAAATGTGTTGGACTGTCTCATAGGTTGGACAGTCGGTGGTGAAAATGTATATTGCAGCAGGGAAAATGGATAGGGCTCTTGCTATTGACTATTCACTTTACTACCACAGAAAGTAGACCGTGTGCCCACCAAGGCTACCACCTACTCTAGGGGGATCTTATTCTCAGAAGTTACAATGATAATATCCAATCGTTGTTTAGTGAAATCCTACAATTCTTGAAGTCAGACAAGAATTATATAATTTATAAACAAAGCCTGAAGGGGAAACAACCCAGTTAAGAGAAACTTTCTTTGCTTGCAGCTTTTTTTTTTTTCACTTTGTCACAAATTGGTCGTCATTAAGCTGCAGACGAAAGAGCTGTGTGTGAAGACCCACAAGGACAATCTTTTCCAAGCTCAAGAAGTATGACAGAATGATAATATCATGCTTATTTGTGGAAGAGATTTGGAAGAAGGAACAAACAAACAGAAACCAATTAAGATTTTAGGGGATTTTATTGTCAAAGGAACATAAGCCCTGCCTGCAAAAGCTCTCTGCTTGCTTTGCCTCTAAAGCAGCCCGAGTCTCTAAAACTGCACCAGCAGGACGCAGACTTGGAAAGCTAAGGTTCTGTTGAGCCATTTCCAAGGAACAACAAGATAGAGGGAAGCAAAATATGTTGATGGTCCTACAGAGCAGGACGTAGTCACTTTGACCAGGACGCTACTTATAGATTGTTCCATGGGAGGAAAAATAAACTCTTACCTGTGCCAGTATTTTTCGTGGGTAGTCTTTCTCGGACAGTGGCATATGACACCATAAAAGGGCACAATGTAACTTCCAGGTTATATGATTATATTAAATAATCTGTTTAAGATGACATGTACATTAGGAAGTGGGCAGATAGAGGAAAGAATAGTAATTGACTAAAACAGAAAAAAAAAAAAAGAAAAGGATGTCTGCTCCTTACTAAATGGAGTGGATTATGGCAAACTAATGCGTTCACAAACAATCTGTTTAATAAATAAATACACAATAAATGAATAAATAAATAAATAAAAAAGGCATTTGAGAACTGCAGATGCAAGCACAACATGAAGACAGCATCACACAGTCGGGAGAACCATTCTACCTGGAGTGTTTGTTGCTCCTGGGTGCCAGGCAAGAGCTGAGAATCTGAGTCACAGATGAAAGAGATCAACATCTAATTTGAAAACACCAGCAGAGTTTTTGGCAATTCTTTTAGTACAAGGTCTCAAAAATTAAGAGACTTGAGCAGCCAGAATCTCTGAAAATGGGGGGACATAAAACTAAAACTGGTATTTGGCATTTAGAAAATTCAAATGCTATTCAGAACAAGAGGCTAAAAAGTCAGAGAAATCTTTGGAAAGTAGAGCAGAGTCTTCTCTCTGCCTAGGATGTAAAAAGCTGGAAAGAACCACTCATTCTAAAACCACCAGATAATTATGGCTCTTCTTGAATCTTTCAGAGGAATGAGGTCACGAACCAAATAGTCTGTAATCTAAAGAAAGTCAGGAGCTTCTGAGAAGTCATGGGGCTTGAGCACTAAATCCTCTGTGACAGAACATGGGAGGAAGCCCAGCCAGACGCATAAATGAGTGAGAATTCAGGTTAAAGTTTTAACTAATTGCTGACATCTGAGTGTTGGCCAGCATGCGACTGTAAAGCCCCAGGAGTCACAGACACAAGGGGAGATGGGACCACCTGTAGGCTCGTCTCCATTGACCTCTGTCAGGCACTTACAGGAAAGATCTGGGGTAAGACAGTGGTGCAGCCCTCGTGAACCTTCCAGCTCTCCAGGACTACAGCTGCAGAGAGGGTACCAGCTCTCACTCAGCCTGTTCTCTCCCACATAACCAGTGATTCAGCTCTGAGACAAAAGCAGCAGAAACTGTCGCCCTCAGGGAACAGGTGAATGCCCGTTGTGGCTGGGGAGTGGATGAAAGAATCACTCTCTGCCCCTGAAGGAAGAAAAGGAACAGTCCTGAGCCCAGACAGTTAGAGGGTCTCCGACGGCGGTTCAGGGGGCAGATCACAGAGAAAGGCCCATGCCCAAGGCCCTGGTACCCGGGCCCAGCCTAAGACTAAGGCTGCTTTGGGAAACAGAAGACACCGCTACTCCAACACCAGACTGCTGAGCACTGAGTGAGAAGCAATGGCAAGCACTGCTCTGGGAGGGCAGCAGTGTGTGTGTGTCCCTCTCTGAGGCCTAAGTGCAGAGAAATGGACTAAATATGAGGCTCAAGCAGGAACATTGTGAAAAACCTTCCCCTTAAACACATGATAATGGTGGAAGAATTTGCACCGGGTGGTCGATTGACAATAACACAGCAGCATCTAAATCCAAATCTCGCTTAACTCCCAACTACATTGACTCAGCCCCCTTCTCCCACTGATGGCTTGGCATAAGAAGCGTAACAGTTATCAAGCAAAAATATTATTTATCTCAGCTTACTATCCTGCACATAATGTTTTGCACTGAGTCAAAAATTTAGAGACACACTTAAAAAAAAAAAAGCCAAAGGAAAAACACCCACTGTCAAGAGAGAGAAAGCAATCCAAAGGACTAGACTCAAGAAATGACACAGATGTTTGATCAGAAAAACTGTTCAAAATAGCTGTAAGTAATATGTGAAAGACTCTAGAACAAAAGATGGTCAAAATATACGAGCAGATGGGGAATTCCAGCAGATACATTTCAGCAAGATACATTTAGAAAAAAGACAAAGAAACATAAACATCCACACATGTCATATTTAAATTGTTGAGAAGCAGTACTAAAGAAAAATCTCAGCATGTATCAAAAAAAAAAGAGAGAATTATAGCAAATTTCTTATCAGAAATTCTGTAACCTAGAAGATAACAGGAGGCATTTTAAAAGGCTAACAGATAAAACTGTCATCCCAGAATTCTATACCTGGTGAAAAGAGGTTTCAAAATGAAAGAAAATTAAGTCTTTTTAGATAAAAGCTAGGAAATTCATTGGCAACAGACTTGGACTAGAAGAAATGTTAAAAGAAATTATTGGGCCTACTGTCATGATACTAGAGAGAAACTCGAATCTATACAAATATATGAATAGCTCTGGATATATTTTAAATGTCTATAAATATAAAAAGATTTTTTTCCCTCATTTTCAATTACTCTGAAAGTAACTAAAGCCCAAAGAATTTACTTTGGCATGTACTGTCACTTTGGTATATTTAAAAATAAACTGAATGACAAGAGAAATCCATTCCTGATAAACACTCTCAACCTACGAGGAATAGAAAGAGTACCAAAAAATAACCCACTGCTACTTTTGCACCTACGGTGACAGTCTGAATATTTCCGCCTAACATCAGGTACAAAGAAAGATATCTGCTTCCAACCCTTCTATACAACAACCTGTAGAGTAGCTTTGCCAGTAATAACAAGGTAATTAAAAGAAACAAGGATCATACAGATTTAAAAGAAAGAAATGAAATTGTCTCTATTGACTCGTGATATGACCAATGTAGAAAATCCTCAATAATCTACAAAATGCTTCCAGAACTAATCAGTGAGTTAAGCAAGGTTCTAGTATACAAGTTCGATATACCAGCAATTAATAGTAGGGGATTGAAATAAAAATCAGTACTATTTAATAGCATGAAAAATATGACCTAGATAGATATAAATTTTATAAAATGTGTGCAGGATCAGTATGGTGAAATCTCCAACACTGTTGAAAGCCACAGAAGACCTAAATTAATAAAGACATACACTGTGTTCATGGATTGTAAGACTCAAATTAAGACAGAAACTTTGTGTCAATTAGATCTATAGATTGGACACAATGTATCAAAATATTAGCAGGATATTTTCTAGAAACCAGTAAGGAGAACTAAAATGTATTTGGAAAGGCAAAGGAAATATAATAACTAAAACATTTTTTTAAGAAAGAACAAAGTTAGAAGATTCACGCTACCTGATTTCAAGATAAAATAAAGCTACATATAATCAAGAGAGCCTGGGAGGAGGGACAGTCCAAGATGGTGGCTTTGGAAGATCCTGAATTCCCCTAATTCCATGGACACACCAACTCTACAGCTACATGTGGAAAAAGTCACTCTGAAAAGGACCTGAAAACTAGCTGGACAGCTCCTTCACAACAAAAGACAGAAGGACCCCACTGAGACCTGTAAGAGAGGCAGAGGTGTGGTCCCACCAGAAGCCACTTCCCCGGCACACTGACCCACAATTAGGAGGGCTCTCACAAACCCAGAGCTTCTCCCCGGGGAGTGAGGGGATTGCGCCCCACGCCGTGCAGCCCAGTCCTTAGGGCCTGCACCAGAGGGATAAGCTCCCCAGATGTCTGTCTTTGAAAACCAATGGGCCTCACATTCGGGAGACCCAAAGGGCTGTAGGAGACCGAGATACTTCCCTTAAAGGGCTCGTGCACAGACTCACTTGCCCCAGCGACCAGGGCAAAAGCAGCAGTTTGAAAAGAGCCGAGATTCATTTGCTAACCTTAAAGCATCTGCTGGCGGGTAGAGGCCTGCTGAGCTACTTTCTGGCACACAGGGGCGGGCAGCTGCGTTTTTCATTCTCCCTCTGTCTCGCGAGGACTGGTGGGTGTGAACAGTCCCCGCACCCCCACTTCCCCACCAGAGCTGGCGGGTGTACCTGCCCTGTGCACTCCTGCTCCCTCCCTAAGGCTGGCTGGCACGCACAGTCCAAACGGGGGAGGGGGGGATGCTCCTTTGTCACCTGGCTGTAGCAGCCAGGGAGCTCGCAGTCCCGGGTCCCACCGGTCTGTAACAATCAGAGACACAGGTTTTAGCAGGCTGCCACCATCAGGGCACAGCACAGACAGCAGATTGAAATATACTCCCTGTCTTTCTGTGGGAAAATCCTATTTACTTATCCTGGAGCCCCAGCCGGAGAGTCAAGGCTCAGGTTTGCCACGTATCTGGAGGCCACAGAAGTGCTCTCGGGGAAAACGGGACAAATAACGCCATCTTCACACTCCGTCTCAGCCTCGCTCCAGCTTGCTAGGCCCTCCCAGAAAGGAGCTTGTGCACGTTTCTGGATCCCCAATTTTTGCAACTGTTGCTCAGGGAACGCTTCCAGGTCATCTGGTTTGGAAGCCAGTAGGGTTTACAATTGCAGACCCAGAGGATTGTTTGTATTTGCATATTTTAAAAGATGCCACCTGAGGATCTGGCTTCCAGTCAGCCTGCAACTATGTGCTGACTGAGTTCCCTCCCTCTGGAACATTGGCAGGTCTTGGCACACCCTCAACAAAGGGACCTATCAAGGATAAGTCACGCTGCTTAGACAATCACACAGATTCCAGAGACCACCAAGAGCCAGGGCAGAGCGGAATGATGAGGTTTATCCCTTCACAAGGCCACTCCTTCAAGACTGGGAGAGGAAGCTGCTGTCTCGCCTAATACATAGAAACAAACAGAAAGGCAAGCAAAACGAGCAAACGAATGAATATGTTCCAGACAAAAGAACATGATAAAAACCTCAGGGGAAAAAAAACCCTTAATGAAATGATGATAAGTAATTTACCTGATAGAGTTCAAAGTAATAGTCATAAATATGCTCACCAAACTTTCCAGAAGAATGGATGAACAGAGTGAGAAGTTCAATAAAGAGGTAGAAAACTATTCACAAGTACCAAAGAGAAATCACAGAGATGAAGAGCACAATTAATTAAATTAAAACATATGCTAGAAGGGTTCAACAGCAGACGAGATGAAACAAAGACAGAATCAATGATCTAGAAGGCATGACAGTGAAAGAGAAGTTACAATCGACACCACAGAAATACAAAGGATCATAAGAGATTACAATAAATAAGTATAATTTAACAAATTGTACCACCTAGAAGAAATGGAAGAGTTCCTAGAAACATAAAATCTTACAAGATTGAATTATAAAGAAATAGAAAATCTGAATAGACCAATTACTAGTAAGGAGAGTGAATCGGTAATTGAAAACCTCCCAGCAAACAAAAGCCCAGGAACAGACGGCTTCATTGGTGAATTCTACCAAACATTCAGAGGGTATTTAATACTGATCGTCCTCAAACTCTTCCAATAAATTGAAGAGGGAACACTTCTAAACTAATTTTACAAAGTCAGCATTACCCTGATACCAAAACCAGACAAGAACTAAACACAAACAGAAAATTACAGGTCAATATCCTTGATGAACATAGGTGCAAAAATCCTCAGCAAAAAATACTAGCAAACTGAATTCAGTAACATCTTAAAAGGATCACACAACATGATCAAGTGGGAATTATTCCAGGGATGCAAGAATGATTCAACTTCTGTGAATCAATCAGTGTGATATACCACATTCACAAAACAAAGAATAAAAATCACTCGATTGTTTCAAAAGATGCAGAAAAAGCAGTTAAGAAAATTCAACATATATTTATGATTAAAATCTCTCACAAAGTATGTACAGAGCAAAGGAATCTATCAACAAAACAAAAGGCCACCTACTGAGTGGGAGAAGATATTTGCAAATGATATATCTGACAAGGGGTTAATGTCAAAAATATGCAGAGAATTTATACAATCAACATAAAAAAAACAAACAAGTTAATTAAAAAATGGGTAGAGACCTGAATAGACACTTTTCCAAAGAAGATATACAAATAGCCGAAGGCACATGAAAAGATGCTCAACATCACTGATCAGGGAAATGCAAACCGAAACCATAATGAGATGCCACCTTACACCTGTTAGAATAGCTATGATCAAAAAGACAAGAAATAACAAATGTTGGTGAGGACTTGGAGAAAGGGAGCACTTGTGCACTGTTGGTGGGAATGTAAATTGGTGTAGCTGCTGTGGAAAACAGTATGGAGGTTCCTCAAAATCTTAAAAATAGAACTACCACATGATCCAGCAATTCCACTTCTGGATATTTGTCCAAAGACTATGGAAACACAAATTCAAAAAGATATATGCATTCCTGTGTTCATTGCAGCTGTATTTAAACTGCCAAGACATGGAAACAACATACCTATTGATGGCTGAATGGATAAAGAAGATGTTACTTGTATGTACAGTGGAATGTTTCTCAGCTATAAAAAATAATGAAATTTTGCCATTGTGATAACGTGGTTCTACCTTGAGGGAATTATGCTAAGTAAATTAAGTAATATGGAGAAAAACAAACACTGTGTGATTTCACTTATATATGGGATCTAAAAACGCAGAATAAATGAAATAAAATAAAACAAAACTCATAGATGCCAGAAAGGAGGGGAGTTACAGGGTGGGTGAAATCAGTGAAGGGGATCAAGAGGTAAAAATTTTCAGTTACATAATAAATAAGTCACGGGGTTGTGGTGTACAGCTAGGTGACTGTAGTCAGTAATCTTGTAAGACATACTTGAGAGTAAATATTAAAAGTTCTCACCACAATAAAAAAGTTTTTGTTAAGTTCGTATGGTGACAGATAGTAAATATACTTATTGTGGTGATCATTTGGCAGTGTATACAAATATTGAATCATTGTGTTGTACTCCTGAAACTAATAACTAATAAAATATTATGACCATTATACCTCAATAAAAAAGAGCAAGAGCCTGGTGTTGGCATAGGAACCAACAACAGATCAATAGAGAGCCCAGAAATAGATCCAAGCATACATAGTCAAATGATTTTTTTTAAAGGCAACAGAACATTCCAATATGATTTTGGAATAAATAGATACTCATATTTGGGGGGTAGAAACTTGATTCTTACCTCTCACCATATACAAAAATCAATTTTAGACAAATCATAGATTAAAACGCAAGAGCAACAATTATAATGCTTCTAGGAGAAAAGCTATGAGACTACTTTCATCGCTCTGGGTAGGCTAAATTTTGTTAGGACATGGACGAATTTAGTAAGTTAGACTTCATCACCTAAAAATCTGTGTTCATTAAAAAAAGCAAATAACAAATTTGGCTATTTAATTTCTAAAGACAATGTTATTCTACTTATAAAATAAAACTTTCAACTGGACAATAAAAAGATAAGTTTTATTGATTTTGATTTTTTAATTACCTAGTTCAGCTAAACTGAGCATTTTTCAGTGTGGTCCTTAAACCAGCTAGATAAGCTACAAGACCCAGTGGCCTGGGTCCAGGACAGCAGTACTACGGAAACAGTCTCAGACGGTTTAGCCTGGAAACCTGCACGTTAGCTGCCAAACCAAGTGATTCCTATTACATATTAATTTGAAATTGGTTTAGATCAAATCCATATTCTGCAGGCCAGTTGAATTTACTTGACCTGATTATCTTTGCAAAACTGTGAGACTCACCTTAAGATGTGGTTGTAGCTTCCATCCCCCCACTTTCATACCATCATATTCTCTTTCCTTCCATCCGTGGCATATGATCCCCTAGCTCTGTAACTCTCTAGCCCTGTAACCATGTCCTCGTCAAGTAATCTCTTATTCCCTCATTCCCTCTGTGTAAGTGCTCACTGGGTTGCACTGCAAATAAAATAATACATATTAAAATTACTATTGACACTAAACAATAATCCCAAATATGTTCATTGTCATCTGTTCTGCAAGGATAACAACAACAACAAAACGAATTATTGCTCTCCCTGGATAGCTCCTCAGAAGGCCTGAAGTAGGGCCCTGGCAACAGCAATCCCTTCTCACGCTCGTCTCACACTTCTGCCTGCATCACAGTAAATACCCGGCGTTCAGTCTGTCTAATGATTGGAATGCTGACTATGGGAGTAATAGTAACTCACCTAAATATAACCATTGACAAAATACGTTCAAATATTTTGCTCATTTTTCTCCCTCAAGGAAACACAGGGCTGAACAAATCATTATTTATAGATGAAGAAGCTGAGTCACAGAGAAATTAAACATTGGAGAGGTTAGTAACTCTTTCCTGCCACCTGCTATTCGAGCGGCGTCACTGGACTATTAAGCAGAAGAAGCAGGGCTTGAATTTTGAAGCTCTGTCCCTTTCCAATACTATACACTGCCTCTTGGGTTTCGTGACAAATTTTCTCCTTCAGAGCATCCCTGGACGCTTCATTTATTTGAGCTCATTTATGAAAATGTACTAGAGAGAGTAGGACATACAAATATTTTTATCAGCTAGTATTTTCATGAAGTATCTTCATGGAAATGAGAAGTCATGATATGAAGACGAATGAGTATTATAACATTATTCTTGTACTTTATTAATAAATACTCAAGTATTTCAGTAGTAAGGTCTTTTGCTTGATCTCCAACTTATCTAGTCATGGTCTTAATTAGTGCTGAATATGACCAGTGTCTTTGTTTAAAAACAACAACAAAAAAAAAACTCTAACACTTAAACAAAATTACCAAGAAAGAATGTACGGAGATTGCAGTGTGATATTAACAAAGGAAACTCATTGCAAGAAAATGGTCTCTTCTGGAATTCAACTGTACAGAGCAAACATAACCTCTGTAACTACTGTCTTGCATGCAGGTAATTCAAGGGTATAGAGATCGAACCAGACCTGCTCTTCCCCGGTGGTACAACTTATAAAGCATTTGTTAGCCTTAACCTTGTAGCCGTGGAATTTGATTTTAAAGACCATCATGCTGTATCGTGTAAACATGGAAGTTTGTTTTTCAAGATTATTTTATAATCTTGTATAAGGGACAGAAGCTTCAAATCTTGGATAAGGGACAGAAGCTTCAAATCTTGGATAAAGTGAACTGAGCGCCTTACATAAAAGGACAGGTGTTTCCACTTCCCTGTTAATGACTCTCTAAGTGTGTAAGATGATGATCCTTATCAGTCATTACTAAATCTACTTCACAGAAATTAAGAATTAAACTACAGTTTCAAGGCTCATTAGGTCTTGTTAAATTTGTTGAATCGCCCACATGTGTATGTCTTGTCCTCCATAGGGTATCTGTAGAGCAGGTGTTTCAATTCAGTGGAAGTTTGTTGCATTCTCTTCTGCCCAAAGATTATTACACAATTGTGTTTGAAATTCCAGGTTGGGTTCTTATATTTGAAGATCAGACTTCAAATAGTCATAGTTGACTATCAAGTTTAGCAGAAAGAGAAATAATATGGAAATGGTCTCTTATGGGACCTTTAAAAAGGAGTGTTGAATATGAAAATCAAGGGCAGAGTAGGGACCATATTCCAAAGTTAATGTCTTTCTCATTTGTCTCAATATTCTGATGCCAAATAATTCCAAATGCAAGTGCGAATGGAAAGATTTTTTACATTTTTATCCTCGTCTATGGGGATGTGTCTTCTAATGCACTCAAAGTGCTACTTGTTTCTTTGTTTGAATGCAGGGGGTATTAAACCAGATAAAAATTACTGCTGTTGTATAAAGTCCTCTCTGCCCTCATTGTATACTCTCTCTGTGGCAAGAGGAAAATGTCCCAGACAATGTCACCTTCAATTTAATGTTCTTTGAACACTTAAACCAAATCAAACAAACTGTATATTTTTGCACACCAAAAAAAAAAAAAAAAAACTAGATCCCAGTCAGGATCAGATCAAATAACTGTCTGGGCTTTAAAATATGTTTATATTTGTAAATCAGCCACTTCAAATATGATTAGAGAATCATATAGTTTTGGGGAGATCAATTAACATGCCTGATCAGTTATTTCATGATGTCACGAGATGCTGCAGTTTGGGCTAAATTTACATTGGAATTTCAGAAACAGGATGAAATCTCACATTAAGTGCCTCACAGAGGTGTCCTGAGGCAATGCAGTGCCATAAAAAGAGAGAAGAAACTGAGAGTGGATCTCAGTGTCTTTAATCTCAGTTTTCTCTCCGTCAGATAACAGTGCCTGCTTTAAGAATGAGAAGAAACAGCTTGTCTGACTTGATGATGATGATGATAAAATCTGACCAGTGGTAACTATAGAATTACTCAAGGGCTGTTTGTTATCCCTGTGGACAGAGTGTCAGTAATTTTTCCTAGATCCGTGAAACTAAAAGAAGGAAAGTTTGTGAAATAAATGAAGGTTTTTAATGGTAAAAAGCAGAGCCTGTAACGGTTTTCTCAAGAAGCTCGTGTTCCACATCCCACCTTTAACAGCGAGGGGTTAGTACAGCCATATCTCCTGTCAGCCAGCCACATACCCATGCTCTCAAGGCAAATCAAGATTCAGATCCTTGAAGCGTTTCCACGGAAGGACTGTTTACAGTTGTATCACCAAAACAAAGACAACTGAGTTTCCTGAAGTGTGTATACCTCTCCACCCAGAGAGTGACTTGAAATAGGCCTTGGTAAATTTTTGATACCTTTTCAATACGACCCTCAAAGGCCAAGTCGAATAGGATAATTTTTTTTAATAATGTATGAGATCATAAAGGATAGTAATTCTGAATTCAGATTCTGAATTCAAACAGATGATTCAATTGCAGATGTACCACATTTCTCAATATTTGGGTTCTAAAAATTTCAAAAACACAGGTGCAAGGGAAGAGATCTTTTAATTTTGTGTGACCTTGGGGAGTCTCCTGCTCCAGTGTATCGCAGAACGATGACATGGTGGTAAACAGGTCAGGGATTTATTATGAGGGGAAAGTGGGATTGTGTTTATTACCTGCTAAGCGTAGGACAAGGCACAGATTAAGCACTCAAAAAATAGAAACTGCTGTCACTTTTATGGTTACTGACATTACTATTGTTAAGAGTTCCTCAAATCATCATTGTTTCTTAGCAGTATAGCCCATGTGCTATTTATTCTGCACACTTTTGTTATAATAATAAATGTTATATAAATGGAATTCCAAACCATTAAGGCCTCAAATTCAATTACAGTTACAACATATAAAAACGTTAACCAATAGACTTCTTTACTATTTTAATAGACAAAACGATAACTTTAAAAATTAACATCTAAGCATTTTGAAGTACTACCTAGAATGCTTCTGGGTTTCAGGACAATCTAAACATTCCAGAAAATTCATTCAAGAGTCTCTGCTAATTTTTAGTTCCACATCAGAAGCAAACTCTTTTTAACGGCAATAATTCACGGCATTATTTTGCAAATGACAAAAAAGAACTTCTTACTTCAGGCTTTGGTTAAAAAGTACTGATTCAGAAGAGAGTTCGGAGTTTCCCAAAGACCAACATATTTTAAAATGCCAACCTGGCTTTTTTTTTTCCCCTTTTAATCCAGTGTATGCATTTTCTCTGCAGTATTATTGTATCCTCTCTTATTTTCTTTACTAAGGCAGCTAAAGAAGCCAAAATAGAAACCTTGTAAGATTAATAATTAAATATTGCCTTAAGAAGCAATAATTTTGCTGATGAAACTTTTTTTTCCTTGAGGTTTGTTGAAATTCAAAACCCACAATGAATTGGGATTTTAGTACCTAATAGCCAAGGTTTAAAAAATCCATTGAAATTCAGCTTATAACTCTTCTTTAAAAATTACCAAGGGAGATATAATTTGTAAAATGTCATAATATGATATTTTATACATACAAATACATTTTTAATTCTAAATTTTTCTACAGCTTTGCTTTTGACCAGTGTTTCCTAAATCTATATATAAATATATACAAAATAATAATAAAGATTATAACAAATAAATCATACTAGTAAGGCACTCAATAATTTAACATGACTGCATATTGACATATGCATTGTACTCAATTTAATTATAGAAAATTTAAATAGAAATAAAATTTATAAAGACACAATTAATGGAAGATAAAATTACATGAAAGGTATTTTAATATCCTCCATTTGTTCTTCATAGAAAGTAAATGATCTATTTCTCCCATTAGTTTTACACTTTGAATTATTTTCCATACCTAAATTACCTCCCTTTTTCCAAAAACAAAAGTAAAAAAAAAAGATGTATATATTTCTATCAAAGAATCAGAAAATCATGAATTAAATCATGTTTAAAAGGGTGTTTTTTCTGATAATTAATTTTGAATTATAAAGCACCCGTGTCTCCATATGTTTAAATAACTGTATCAAGTTAAATCACCCACCTACCTGCCTGCTGTATGACTTTAAAAAAATTACAGTTACACTCCCCCACCTTATTATTCTCCACAGACAATAGAATCTCATGCTTCAGATAAGCAATATGCAGGTGTAAACACCACAGCATATTTTTCTTCTAAATCTCTCAATTTATTTTTTAAAATCCTGAATATGCCAATGTTTTCATCATAATTTTTAGGATTTTTTTTCAGATAAACTTTAACACAAGCCTGCAAGCATGTAATTATATTTGTGTAAGTTTCAGTTTTTCTCTGATCTCTTTAATTTTCATTTTTCTTGATCAATTTAAAATCCATTTTTAAATTATCTCTACTGTTTTTTGATGATGTCACAATTTTTCTTTACTTTTTCCACATTAATTGCGCTGTAGCATTCGTCCCTGGGAAGCGTCCTTTGAAGACCACTCCAAAGTGAATGTGAATGTGAATCTCCAGGGGGAGCTGTTTTTTCACTTAGGTGTAGCTGATAGCACCTGATGGGATAAACGTGCTAAGGTTGCCTGTACGTGGTTCCAAGGCATTGATTTGAAATACAAATATCTTTGTGCTTTAGATTCTAACCATCTTAGAGAAATCTCCCTAAAATTCTAGTCAAGAAAATAGCAATCTCTGAGTCCTTTTTTTTTCCCCCCAGGATTTGAAGATGTAAACTGGAGAGGTCTTATATGGAATTTGATTTCTCCCAATAAACACAAGTTTCTTGATACTAAGGAAATGGACTAATTAACTCTCACGGCCTTTCTCTTACGGAGAGTGGCATGTGAGAATGTGATGAGCCACCACTACTCTTTCCGTGGTCAAAAGCACAGAAACTACCAAACCAAAATCACAGTAGCAGAGCAGTGGGGGTCCACGGCAACCACCGGCGAGGGGAAAACGCCTCTGCAATAATTTGTTCTTGATCTTGCGGAATGTAGGACAATGAAAAGATCTGGAATGATTGTTAATGTATATTTTTGACATTATATTTATATTAGTATCATTGGAGAGTCCCACTTCTAAAAAAAAAGTTTAGGAACTGTCTCTACCACCTTTCATTCTCTACTCAACTAGACTCACGTTTTTTGATTTATGCGAACCCTCTCCTGTAGTTGTTTCCTATTCTGTTCAGGTGCTGTGTTTAGCTAGCCGACAGAACCTGCGAACACACTGAATTTCCTAGCCGTGACTCGGTAGCTGTCGCAGTAATCAGCACGGGAGCACCTAAGTGCTGTAGATGGCTTCCTATTGATTGCTATAAAAACACACAAATAAAATGTGAACTCTGAAAATCTATTTACAGCCATAGATGTAATCCTTAAGTACAGTTTGCTGATTCTCAGCTGGCTCTGCTTGAGCAACTCCTTTTGTTCAAGGGTATCCATCATGCAGCAACATTATATTAAAGCCTAAGATTACAGGGTATTTGGGAAACACCTGCCCTTTAATAAAAACAAAATAACGCTTTCTTGACAGCAACTAATAAACCCACTTGACAGGCTTTACTTTGTATCCTTGTTATGTTTTACTACATAGTCAATGTTTGTACGACAAGCCACCATTTGGGGGACACAGTGGCAAATGGAAAAACCCCTGGAGTCATATGTCTTAAATTGAATTCCTCTTCTGACATTTCCAGGCCACATGTCCTTAATCTATCTCAACAGCTTTGGGTCTCAGTTTTTCTTACCTGCAACATGGAAATACTAGCTCTTTCCACTCCTGGAATTATAACGTTCAGAGAATTTCAGAATTCCATGGCAGCTTAAAGGCTGTTCACTCTAATGCCTTTATTTTCATTTTGGAAACTGAAGGAAAGCATCTGGGCTGAAGTGTAGTCTTGTATCTCGCGTGAAGATTGTTTCCAAGAGAGAAATAACAGGGATGGTATTCCCAAATTTGATACCTGGTAAAGCGGGGCACCCATCAGGCAGAATCAGTGATGGACTATTGTGAACACTTGCCTGCTGTAAGTGATTACGGCTCTACCAGTGTGTACCGAGTGGGCAGTGTGTTACTTTGCCAGGCTGCTGTAACAAAGCGCCACAAACTGAGTGGCTTAAACAAGAGAAATTTATTGTTTCAGTGTTCTAGAGGCTGGAAGTCCAAGGTGTAGCACTTTCTGGGGGCTGAGAGGAAGACTCTGCTCCACGTCCCTCCTGGAGCTAATCTCCTAGGATCTTTGGCATTTCTTGGTTTGTGGAAGAATCCAAATAAGGATACATTCTTAGGTACCGGGGGTTTGAACTTCAACATACAAATTTGGGGAGGCACATTTCTCAACACATAATAAGTGGAATACAGATGTAGTATACAAAGATGCTACAGCATGAATAACCAATATTCCATTGGTAAATAGAAATGCTCCCTGAAATACTTCATAATTTCTCTCTCATACTGCCATTGATTTTCCAATAATTCTTTTTCTCTAGAAAAGTGTATAGAAACATGTCACCTAGAAATAAACTGATATGTATTTTTCAGACTTTTTGTAATAATGATAAAATTGATACCTTTATGACCGAAACTTAGAAAATCTATCAGACCCTGTGGGAAAAAAACGAAAAAACCAAAAACATGATTTTAGGAGCATCTAACATGTCACATTCTGGCATGTTAGCATTTATTCTTTAATGTCAGCAGTCAATAAAATGAACATATTTAAACCAGGATAGCATTCATCAGCAAGAGTTTGGCGGGGATTTGCAAAGCTAACCATTTCTCAAGGCTTAACAACAACAATGACAATTCAGAAAGAAACAAGTAAAGATAATGTAATAAAATATCAGGCTGACAAGAAACCACAGCTCCATGCACACATACCTGCACATTTACCTGTGCATCTTAAGAGGTGAGGCTTCTGTCCTGCATTTCCACTATGAAAGGGAACGCTCTGGTTCACTCTCATAAAAACAACACTGGCCAGCCCCGTTCAGACATCCAGAAGAGACATTAAATTCAAACTCGAGGCCTTAATGCCAGTGTTGAGGTTTCCACAGTGCAAAGCTGAGATGTATTTTATTTCTTTGAGCTTTATGAGGGTAATATGTTATAAATGTGTAGCCAAGTAATAGATGAGATGGATACTTTAAGGCTGCCATTGTGGGCACTTGGTTGCGAGCCAACAGTGCTGGGGGCATAGTTTTCTTGTGGGGCTATATTTCATCACAATATCCTTCCACTCCAGCTTATGAGAATAAATACAGTGGAGCTCATTTAAAATATCTCCTAAACACTGTCTTTGGAGAGAAAGAGAGTTTTGGTTTACCAGTTGTATCATTGGCTTTTTTTTTTTTCTTTTTTAGCACTTTCTTCATTGAATAAGGAATGATGACCAGGGAACATTAGCACTTTGGAAATAATATAAACTCCTTCAGGCCATTGTGTTACTTTAAAGTCATTGCAGACTTCTTTTTACCTCCACTATATGTCATATTTTATCAACATACATAATATCTCACAAATCATTTACATTTTCAAATAATCATTTTGTAAAACATTCTTCCCTCTTTGGCATCTTTCATTTGCAATATATCTCAATAGTTACTTTAGGAAGTCTTCTGTTCTGATTTCATGAAACAAAACTCTCCACTCTGATTCCGTTGAAACTTGCAGAACAAGGATTTGGGAACATAGGAAAGCACTAAAGTAATGATCTGAACTGTGTTTATGAATTCAGCTCAGGGAAATCTCAGGTCTATGAGGATTCGCTGTACTGTAGCATTTGCTGGAAAGCAGGCTACTAGACACAGTAATGCTGTACCATAATACAGCACAAGCTATGGTGAAGGCCATATTAGTATATTATAACAGTCTTGAAAAGGATAAGAGAGAGGGAGAGTGGACTATGCATCACTTAGAGGAAGAATAATAGTACCATTATTATAACGTGCATCTGACATTCATGGTGTGTCATGTACCATGCAGAGTACTTTCTACGGAGGACCATAGAAATGTTCACAGCTGTCTTACTCGGTTGATGATATTCTTATCCTCATTTTGTGGAAGAGAAAACTGAAGTTCAAACAAGGAAGCAAAGCATCTTTTGATCGTCTCCTACATAGATCCAGTGTATACTGAAAACAAATCTAGGTAAGGAGTCTCAGAAGTCATTTTCTAAGAAAGTAGTTTATTTGATATTAAACTGGAAGTACTGAAGTGCAATGGAAATAAAACGGATTAGAAAAGAAATGCATGCTTGTTTTTTGCACCTGCCTTAACATGAATAATCGGAAAGAGGAAAGTAGAACGTTCTTGCCAATTTAAGGTTTCGGCTAAAAGAAGTGTTTGCTGTGGGAAAAAAAGCCACTGATGGCTTTCTTTATGTCAAAAGTCTTATGATGAAAGACATAAAAGAAACATTTTCTAAAGGAAATTTTTAAGAAGTCATTGAAGAATGATTCCTTTTAGGCTTATAATATTTAATAAAAGAAAAAAATTAAAGCATAAAATAAATGAATACTATTTCTTTCATAACAAGGCTAACTATTATACTTTTTAAAATTTCCACATGGAGAGGCTTCTAACAATTCAACCTTAAAGATCATCACTGAATCTCACTGTAAGCAAGTGAAAAGGCCGCCGTCATCTTTTGTAAAGGGCTGCACTTAAGGCATTACCTGAGTGCATCTATTTGTAACATTTTTTTTCTCTTTAATGACAAAATTAATGGACAAAGTAATAAAATCCCCAGCCTCCATGGTCCCTGGCCAACATCACATTGGGGATTTTTAATTCATTAGTTCCCAAAGACCACCTTTTACAAAAGCTCTCATGTGCACCTGCCTCCATGGTCCACAAGGGTTTGGGTTTTTTTCCTTCTCTCTTCTTTTTTTTTTCTTTTCTTTTTCTTTTTATTGAAATGTAGTTGATTTACAGTGATAGTTTCAGGTGTACAGCAAGATGATTCAGTTATACATTTACATATATATTTTTTTCTTTTCAGATTCTTTGCCATTATATGTTATTATAAAATATTGAATATAGTTCCCTGTCCTATACAGTAGGTCCTTGTTTATCTGTTTTATTTACAGTAGTGTGTGTCTGTTAATCCCCAACATGAACCTACAGTCCTAAGGAGGCTGCCCAGTGTCCTGAACATAAGCCTGCTTTCATTCTAATCCTTCAACTTCTTCCATCAACAGAGGCCCCAGGAACAGACTAGAAGGAAAGAAGACTATTTTGCCTTCCTCTCCCTGTCATATTTTCCCAACACCGCAATGACTTGCTCTTTATCCAGCTTTTCTTTTCCATTTTGTTAGATTCTTTACCACTGTTATGTGGGCTGTTATCTTTGTAGCATTTCCACGCCATTAAGTGGTGTTGGTCCCTGGCTCTTTGCAACATTATTTGTTGCGTACATAATAAATATTATTTTTAACTGATTGCTTTGTCTAAGTAACTTCCTTTCTTCCTTTTTTCCTTCTTTGTTTTTTTTTTTTTTCGTTGCCAAAACATGTCACTGTTTTCTTGTTAATCATTATTCGTTAGCTTTGTCTATCAGGTTTCTTCTAAGATTCTCAGCAAAGTTGAAATGTAGATAACGAGAAACATGAAAATGGAAAATATATCTTAGAAATTATTGTTTTAAAAGATAGAGGAAGTACCACAAGTCCCATTGCATGTATGCAGGTTCTGAAAAATAGATAATTTTACCCAATGTGAAGTATTTAAATTGCTAAGTTCTGAAGAATTTTAATTCCATGAAATCTTCATTAAATATGGGGAAAGAAAAGTAAAACTTAAATTTTATTAGGTCAAAGATTATAAATGCTTCATCCAGGAAATGCCACATAGAGCAGTGGTTAGAAAATGAGGCTCTGGAGTTACGGATATTTGGATTTGATGTCTATTTCCATCTTGTTTTAACTATATGAGTCTGGCCAAATACTTTGTAAGCCTCAGTTCACTTGCCTGTAAAATGGACTTAAATAATGGTACCTGTCTCATTGGGTTGTTGGGACGATTGGATCAGAAAAAAAATTAGCACAGAGAAATGTCTAGGGAAAAATAACTTATAATTATTAGCCACAACTAAAGTATTAATTAAGAAGCTATGGAATTTTTAGATTATTGCAATCCTAAATTCATAGGCTAGGTAATCCTTCAACTGAAGAAGAAGGAGGAGAAGGAAGGGGGAGGGGAAGAGAGAGGGGGAGGAAGGCACATTGCTCACATGTTGTGCGTGTCTTGCTGGAAGGCCGTGCTATTTCACATCATTACAGCTTCGGGATCCAGGCTATCAGAGCAAGCTTTGTCTATAGTGTTTGCATATGTGTCATAAAGCGGGGTTGGGGGGGACACAAAAAACACCTGCTGGCTCTTCAAACTTTTACCAGAATGGAATCTTACTTTGTTAACATTTAAGTCTTAAGCTGGCCTGAAAGTAGGTAAAAAAAACGGGTCCAAGAGCTCGACAAACTGCATTGAAAGAGATCAAAATCCTCAGGGCTGTAAACTGGGTGGCAGAATATTCAGCCAGCTCAGCAACAAACTCTCATCTCCGTTGAATTTTATTAATTTTTTTGAAGAAAAGTAGCTAATCATTGAAAAAGCTGTAAGACCTGGACCTAAATTCTGACTTTCTAGGCCACTCAACTGCTTATACACATTAGTAGACAGATGCATAATTTTACCACTGAAATTAAGATTCCTAAAACACATTTATTTTGATGAGGGATTTATCTGTGCACCCAAGCAATATTCCTGAAGCAAAAATCAATTGTATGAAAGAATAAGCTTGCTTGGCATTTTTACCATGAATCCAAAAAAGTATTTGATACAGAGGAAGAGGCCGGCACAGTGCCCCCTTACCAATACGTGTATTTCCCCCAAAATAATATCCAAGAACATACTGTCAACAATACGTCTACTGACAGTCCATGAACCTGAACCAGCCTGAGCATTTTCCAACTTTAAATGTTAGTTTCCAATGAGAGATGCCACCTCCCTTCCCCAAGTCTCCATTAAAAGCCATGGGTAAGTCCACGTCTCAAATCTCCGTGAGCTCAGTTAAGAAGAGAGAAAAAAAAACCTACAAAAACAAAAGCAAAACAAGCATGGCCTCTTTCAGTCTGTTGTGATTGTTCTCCTTGACTGACTAAATCTTCTGGAAGTCTCGCCCTGCCTCCCTCCATTCTCTGATTTGTCTCGCTGATTCATTCTTCACCTCCCTACTACGTGACCTCCGGTCCCAAACTTACACAGTTCTCAAGCCACTTGAAATGTGTGAAAGGATTATGCAATTGATCATCTCGGTTTACTTAAAAGACTTTCCTTTTTGTCTTAACCATCTTTTAAAATCTCAGTGAAAACAGGATACAAACTGAAAAATACGTGTAGACAGGTGGCTATTGGATTGAATATTTATAAATGTATCAGTTAGAATGAGCAATTTCAGTGGCTATCCAACTCTTTATAATATATCAGTGCTGTGTTATACTGGGAACACTCAACTTGTCTTGAAACATTCTCTTCCTTTGTCTTTCAAGACACCACTTTTCCTTGATTTGCCTTCCAACTCTTTAAACACTTCTCAGCCAATCTTTTATTTTTGAGACCTGGGGCTACTCTTATTCTAGGCATTCCTTAACTGATGGTGTCAATCAAAATATTATTTTTTTCCCTTTCTTTTTGTTCTACTTAGATTCCTCTGAGTGAGCTCATCCTTTCTCCCACGCAGCATTGGTCTTTATCATGTTTCTTCCTGCAGTGAGTGGTACTACTAACCACTTTCGTGCCTACATCAGAAATAAAAGTTTCACTCTTGATTCTTCTTCTACTTTATTTTATCACATTCTACCCAGTACTCTTTCTCCTCCTTCTAAATGTATCTCAAAGCAACCCTTTCTCTTGCCTTCATCCTCAGGGCTACTCTCAATTTGCATTATTTCTTACCCAGGTCTATATATTTTATCAAGAGATTTATGAGGAAAAAAAATAAAACAGCCTCAGGAGTGTGATCCCCTGTATGAGAACCTGGCTGGTATTCTCTCTGATGCCAGATTCAGTGAGACCTCTAACATTTCTTCTGGGCCACTATATATGCAAGCGTGTATCATGCAGGCAGACAGCTTATGCCCAGGCTAATACCAAACTTGAGTGAATATGAATAAATAAACAATAACCACCAACCAATTTGTTAATTGTATCTTTTTAATAGCCCCATAGACATTGCAAGTGGATGGTGTCACATTTGAATGGGGAAATGGAAACTATCATATATTGATACCTACTAAATGCCTGATTATCCAAGGTACTTTACATATATTATTACACTACACTATGGAGTTTTGACGGCAAGGATTGTGTCCTGTTCGGTTCTAAAGCCCCAGCACTATTTTTCTGATATAGTATGTATTCAATAAAACTTACTTATCAATTAAATAAAGGTTTACTGCAACTCAATGAGGTGAATTCTGCTATTATGGTGATTTAACCATGGTGAGGAGCAATTCAATATTTGGAACATTGATCTGGACTAAGTTTCATTCATTTATTCAATTTTTAAAGTTCTTGTGACCTCTGAGGATATATGACTTATATGAATAAGACAAATTAAAGTTTTTGTTCTCACAAAATTTTAAATCCCATGAAGGAGACAGAGAAAACAAGTAAAAGAGCATTGGGTGGGTAATTGCAGCATCCTGTTTTAATCATTATTCTTGTAAGATGACCCCAAAATTCACATAATAGTCAGCAATCATCCATTCAACAAATGTTCATTAGTAGCTATAGGAATAACTAAGCTGTTTTTTCAGATAGTTGTAATCTCTATGAAGAAAATAAAACAGGATCACGTGACGGAGTGAAAGAAGAGAAGCAGGGACAGGGAAGGACAATCTGAGGTGATAACATCTGTGTGGATAGTGACAAGGACTAATCCATGTGAGAATCTGGGGGGCAGGGGTTCCTGGGAGACAAAAAACAAGTGCAAATGCCCAGGAAACAGAAACCAAGCCAGTGTGGCAGCTCTGGTGGGCACAAGTAGATGTAGAATCTGATTCCAAAGGCCCTGTTGTTTCAGATCAACTCAGTAGCCACACAAAAATTTAGCCTGGATTTTTATCTTCTTAGAAAAGGGCCTTAAATGTTTATGTGTGTTTTGCATATTGCAGTTGCAAATGTCAAAATAGTGAAGCCAAGTTACAGAGCAGATAATCAAAAGGTAAATTATGTTCAATTTCAAACTAATAAAAATTTGGAAATTAAAATAATGTATGTGTATATAAGCATGTGTGTATGTATGTATTTGTATGTATGTGTATGTGTATCTTCATCATAGAAATATGTAAAAAGTTAATATTTGTGTCTTCAGGTAAAGTCTTAAAAATGTCTCAAAGCCTATATTTATATTGTGTTATAAGAATCATCTGAATTTGGAAATGTTATGTTATTTTATATCCTCCACTGGTTCTTTGATAAAATTGGGGGTTTGCCTAGCAAATTTTAAGTGTAAGTCTAAAGAAATTTCTTCTTGGAAAATTTTCTTCTCAGAAAATCTATTCCATTTACTCCAAGCAGAAAGAAAAATGAAAAGGTAAAAGAAAATGGATGTTTATCCTTATGACATGAGATATTAACTTCCTAAAAGTTATGAAGCAACTTTCCTTCAAAGTATCCAGTATCTGAGACTCACTTCAAAAAGAGAAAATTCAAGTTGCTGTCTAAGTAGCACCAGTTGTGGGTCTCCCTCTGACCGTAAACTGAAAACAACAATGTAACAGACTAGTTGTTCCACGTAGGAAACCCTGTTGCTACCGGAGTAGTACAAACACGAGGGGAAAAGTTTTAAAAGTCCCACAATAATAGGGATTTTGAGGCTTTTCTTAATAGACAACAGACAATATCCTCCCCCTCCCCCCAAAATGGCATAAAATTAGTAAGAGAGGCATCATTGTCTACTTTTCCAGATTACATCTGGAGGACCTGTGGCTCAGACCCATTAAGTCACAGAGAAAGTCTGGGGCTGAGCCAGCGCTCCCAGGTACTCTGTGTTTGCTAACTTTCTGTTTCCTCTATTCAACCACATCCTCATTTTTTTCCATCTGAGCAGTTATCACGTGTCATTCAGAATCCACTAATTAACTGACCTGATATTTATGAGTAAATCCGATGGGTTTATGTACCTGCCTCACTTGCGGTGCTGGAACATGCAGAGTGAGAGCGACCCTCCCCACCCTCCGTGCCGGTGAAAGGGGAGCTCAGTAGTCTCCAGCCTCACCGTGGAAGAGAAGGGAGAAAAGAAGCCTTCATTCTGGCTCTGCATACATTGTGTATGTTTAATTCAAGCGTTTTTATTCTCTCCCCACATTCAGGGGACCCATGGCCCCTTTCTTACATTGGCAACTGTGAATTCATGTCTTATTTTCACTAACATATTAAGAGATGGCTTTTTAAAAATTGTGAAACTTTTGAGCAGAGCCGTCCAATTATCTAATCTATCTACCCAATTTCAAAGGACTAGATTATAGAAGATCTTAAAACTGTTGACAACATGAGTTACAATATATCTCCTGCCTGTTAGTGAGACTGAGATAAAAATGCTATATGTTCAGGGCGTCAGTAAGACAGACAAGTATTTAGCCGGAAATAAAAGCTAATTCCCTTTACCCTTGGTGGGAGAAAGAATGGGCGTTCCGTTCAGCTGATTTGGCTTTATGCACTCTTCTGTTCAAGTTGAAAAATATAAATGTACAATAATAAAGTAATGATAACAGTCATGTTCCATTTTCCTTTTCTATCTTAATAGCCCCAGGTAGGTAATTTTACTGTGTATATAAATCATTAGTCTTCAGCAGCCACTCAGCTCTCAAGTTATTCTCAGGCTCCAAAGCCGTTTTATTTTGCTAAGAGCTATTCCCGACTGTCTCTGGAGTGATGACAGGGGTGAGGGAGAATTTAAATTAGCTTCAAGGTACATTTACTTCTATTACGCAGGAATAATACCCCCATGACATTCGGGCCATTCTCTAGTCAAATACTAATTTACAACTGTCCTGTAACAGTAGAACCAGCATGTACTGCTGAATCTTTGTTTTTGACTACGTCTGATTTCAGGGACAGAAATTGAGCATCTCTGATGGCTCCAAGCTTCTTAGTAAAAAACAAAAACAGCAAACAAAAATTCTTCCCATAATTAAAACAATAACCAAGAATAGGTTTCAGAAAGGAACCTGGATAAAAGTCCATGTTATAAAAAGATTTCCCCAAAAGGAGCTAAATAAAATGCCAAATGAACTTTAATGATTTAGCTGATTTACTAAGCCACATCAGTCAGAAAAGTTGTAAAAAAGAAAATTAATTCTAATCAATAGATTTAGGGCAAGTCATTCAAAGATTCAGGGCCTTGATTCATGTTAGAAATTCTTGGCTTACTGAGGTTTAATGCTAGTGTTTCCATAACTTTTCATGTTTTTTACAAATGTTTATTATAAGTATTTAGGACATATTTAAGACTAGAATAGATTTTTTTGAAGAAATAATTGAATAAATAAATGGAGTATATAAAGGAACGATGTATTGCTGTTTTCACAATTTTCCTGATATTTGCCCATTGTTTGCTATATAAAGTAACTATTGTAATGTGAAGGTAAGTTGGGAGACGGGAAACTCTACGGTTTTCTATTTCCTCCAAGATCTAAAAACGTGTGTAATACTACAGTGCAAGCAAGAGCTAATAAGTAATACAACTTCTGTGCCTGGCACCTAGTAAGCACTTGAAAAATATTTATTGAATTGATGCTATAACACCTAGTCGGCAAAACCTGAGACTAAAGATGACTAAAGGCATAGTGAAATAAAGCAGAGGTGTAAGCATGCTCAACGTAGCTCAGAATTGTCTCGCTTGAACTAGTCCCCAGTTCATGTCCGTTAGAAAAAGAACAGGCCCTCCTGCGGTGGCCCTCAGTCCTGGGTGGCCTCAGACGATCTCTCGGCACCCCAGCCCCACCAGTAGAAAGTATTTGGGACGGTCCTCGGCGTGCCTGGTTTTGACACTGTGTTTGTCTGATTTGAGGGTCTACCCGTTACTCTTTTAGGTATTATCTTGGACGGCCTTAAAGTGACTGGGGTCACTTTGAACCTCTCACATTTTGACTGCCTGTGTCTGGGGAGCTTGCTAACTCATGGCTGGAAAGAGGTGGGAAGATGAGATGTCCCGGGCAGCGAAGGGATGTGGCATTCTGACGGAGCATCCTGTTGCCCTGACTGCTGAATGGGGACAAAAGGCTAGAATGTCCAGATGAAAACCACATCAGCACTAGCATGTGACTGGCTTCAAGGACCTTCCTAGGAATTCAGGGTAAGCCTGAGCCAAGCCTTTCATAGACTTTCTGAGCCTTGTATGAAGAAATGGTGGCCATGTGCTTGCAGGGTCCATTCAGGTCCCCCACCACTGACGATCTTGTCTGGTCCAGCTGCCTTGCTCCCCTCTTCCTCAAGCGCCCCTGGCCTGCACCCAAGCATCAGTCACACCTGAGAACAACTGATGCTTACCCGACATTTCCTTCTGCCGGCACGCCCCTCCCTCATTGGACTCCTGTAAGGAGGCATTCGGGTGGTCGTAATTTGCATGCTTGAAATCTACTGTGTCTTCAAACATTCCTTTCACAACATTTTGGCTCCTTAGCTGATGCTTATGATTTGGATGAGGAGAAGGGGATCCGGTAATTAACAACATGTCTTTCCACTAAAAATTATAGGTAGTCTCACCAAATGTGTGTCTTATTTCCTCTTAAAAATGAGGCTCCAGCTTGTGGGTCTCAGTCGAATGACATGGTATCTTAAAAATTAAAGGTAGTCTCACCAAATGTGTGTCTTATTTCCTCTTAAAAATGAGGCTCCAGCTTGTGGGTCTCAGTCGAATGACATGGTATCTGCCAGAGCAGGATGGAACATAGCTTCTTACACAGCAGCGTCTCCTCCCATCCCCAGCCAGCTTTTCCCCTGCTACCAGGATCTTCCTACTATACAAGTCTGTTTCTCCCAGTCAGTAGAAAAGCGAGAAATAAGTAAGACTACATCTTAGAAGGAAATAGTTTTTGTGGCGAATTTACATCTCTTACCCTTCACCAAGTGTATAGACCATATGTATATAATAGTTAATAAAATATCAAATTACATAATTTTAATCATTGATATTTCACTACATCCCAGGCCCCGTGCTAAGTGTTTTGCCTTCTGTTTCCCATTTGGTACCCAAAATATACTATGAGGAAAATATTAAGTAGGTTTTGCCAAAGAAAAATGAAAGCTTATGAGAGAAATTCGTGTGTTTAAAATTATCCCAATTAATTAATGCAGGACTAAAGGTTCAGATCTATTTTCATTATTTTTAAAGGCCATAATCTTAAAAAAAATTAAAACATTACCTTCTGATTTTAATTCTTAAGTATATACATTTGCCTGGGAAGAAGGCAAAACTTGGTTTACAAAATAAAATTACTAGTTTGACCAAGGTCTTTTTCTTAAAACAAAAACAATTATTTTCTTTGTACAATGTATTGATTATGTAGTACTCCCAGCCATTATTAGGGATAAAGTAAAAACTTTCCTGTTGTCCATTTTGTGATGCCTAGGAGATGAAGAGAAAATGAAAAGGTTCACAAAGATGCTAGATTTGCTCTGGTGTCATTTTGCTGTCACTCCCGCAAGCCAGACCCTCAGGAGGAGCTCAGCTTTGAACCTAGACTGTCACCACTTCAAGGAGAAAAGAGCCTTGCACTCAAGGCCAGTGACAGAACCTGCCCTTCCCCTACTTCCTTCATGCTTCCTAGTGCCCTCCTGATTCCTCACTGAACTTCTCGATTAACAAGGTAACAGTGATCAAAGGAAGAGCTGTTCCTCTATCCAGGCCAACCAGGCAAATGAAACTCTGGGCCAGCCAGCTCCAGCTGGTGCCATCACACCCGAGAAAGACCCTGGGTGGAGCTGTCAGCCTCTAAAGGAAGGACAGACTTTATTCATCATCTTGCTAACTTTGAATTAATAGAGGAGGAAACTGAGAACGCGAGAACCCATGCTAATGGTCTGTGAAATATGCTACAGATTTATATCACAGCCCTAGGTTTTTGGACTCCCAGGCAAGTAAATACTTGTTCTACCATACCGCCTCCCAAAAACAGACAGCCAAACACAGGCTACCTGGGAGGAGTTTTTCATGAACACACACACACATACACACACACACACACACACCCCTATTAAAACGTAAGCTGCAGAAGGCAAGCATAGCACTTGTTTACTCTTATATTCCCTACGACAGTCTCGGGCTTCAAAATCTAGCTATTAGTTAAACTCCAGAAGAGGGACCTCAACCTCTAGGATGTGAGGTTTGGGGTCTGCGTGTTTGGGGACATGTCAACCTTCCTCTGACATGATCAGGGGCTGGGGTTAAAGTCCTGTGATCGCACCTCCAGTGGAGGAAGTACCACTCGTGTACCCTTTGTGATCTGGGCTGGGATCAAAGACCTGCAGTTGCAACTTGAAGACCTGGGCAACCAGGGGCTCCCAGCCCTGACCTGCAGCCTCAGCGCTCTACCTGGTTTAATTGCCTTGAGCATCTGACCAGTTTCCTCGGAGCAGATTTCAGGGCTCAGAGTGCCTTGCAGGAGATCGGCTCTCTCTGCGACGCCAGCCTGTGGAGAATGCCTCAGTCAAGTAAACCCTTATTCTCCCCAACACACACCTATTATCATTAACCACATGACAAACATCAGGCGGTGTTAGGAAAACTGACAGGGTTATCTGATTCTGAAAATAAGCGGCCTCACACATAGCTTTTTAGATCCAGCCATGATCATGTCTGGCATTTCAATTAAATTGTGAGTGTGAAATTGCCACTATTATGGCTCTTTGTGTTTTAAAACCTTCCCAGGAGTAAAGTGCGCACCTAAGTGTCTTTCTAAATTTGGGATTCCTATGAATCCAAATGTCTTTCTATTTCTACCACTAACACTATTTAATTCAGCTCCCAACCATAACGTAGAAATGTTTAAAGGTGTAATGTAGTGAAGCCATGATTCTCAACCTTGGCTGCATGTTAGAATCATCTGGGAGGTTTTAAAATCCAGGTGTCCAAAACACATCCTCGCCTAACCAAAGCAGTATTTCTTGACTTGGGATTCAGTAATCAATATTTTTTAAACTTCTCAGGTGATTCCAACGTAAAGCCAGGGCTGAAAAGCTCTGTTCTTTGCATATATTGTGTGACCGAAAAAAGGAGAACATGATTTTTATTATATTAATTATACACACAGGCGGACATGTGTGTGTACCGCCAACAAAATAAGAGAATTTAAAATTTATTTAAATTGTCGTTGAACATTACAAATGTTTCTATCACAGAGAAGCAAATCGCAATTTTTTTGCAAGCATTAGTCAATATACTAAGCTCACAATTTTCAGTGCTGAATTAGAGTTATTTGCATTGTCCTAATGGAAATCCAGTACCCAGACATTGGGAATCACTTCTATTTAAAGACTGCAACAAGGAAATTACCTCAAAATTACACATAAATCAATTCTTGAATATTTTCTTCTGTTACATGATACCTGGGAAGCTGATTTAGATAAAAATAGATGCTAACCAATGGATTTGCTTTCTGCTGTTTAAAAAGACATATGTCAGCAACCACAAAGGCAGTATCATCAAATTGTGGGAATTAATCAATGATCTCATCAGGTCACTGTGATGGAGACTCAAGCTGGAGGTCATATTAATGGCCATATATCCTCTTTGGAGCTAATTTGGGTTTTTTCTGGTGGAGTTATTTCTTTGGGTTGCACTACCAGGACTTGATTATTCATCAGTTATTGAATCAAATACTCACGAAATGCATACTTTGTGTTGGGTCTTTTGTATGTGATGTTTGGATTTTAAATAAATAAAAAAGGGCTTTTCTATTTTACAAAAAAACGTTTAGAATCTACCAGAGGAACTTGTAGCTATTTTCGTAAATGTAGTTCTGCTTTTCCTAAGATGCTAAGCATTAGTGTGAGGAAGGCACTAAGACAATTAGAAGTGACGTGGTCTCTCTTCTGTTGTCTTAGAGATACTCAGTCACTAGTGAAGATAAAAGATGAGTCATAAACTCTACCAGTGAGATAATTTTGCATCTGCATTATATCCGTGTATGTGAATAAGCCCCTAAAGAAAGCTGATAATTGCACAGCATATAATTAAGGTAGAAGGAATTATAAAACTTCATCATATTTTAAGGATGTGAAAAGTGCAAGAAGCTTGTTGGCTATAATTTTTTCCAAAAAAAGACAATCTAACATGGAGGAATGGCTTAGAATTGATTGAATTTAAAACAACTTGGTTTTTAACTCTCTTCAAAAGGCAATGCACTTAATTAAATCATCAGCACCTTCTTGGCCTGCATGTCTACAAAAAGCAGGAAAGATTCTCACAAGTGAATAAAACTGTCTGAAGTGTAATACCAGTGTCACAAGCAGAGAGTTTAAAAATTAGGGTAATCAGGGGCAAGAAAGGTTTATTAAGTTACATTACAATTTTTAGTTATGATCTATAACTTACTCTTACTTTGGATGTCTTTAATCATAGATGTGTATATATATAAATATTTTAACAATTACTAAAATAACATGTATATGAAATTTGATAGTGTGCATGTGTTGTCCAGATAAGGAAAACTTTGAAACAGAACATTTAGATAATTTGCTATGCATCACATAGCTAGAAAGTAGTGGGTCCAAAAGGAAGGAGTTGATCAGAGTTCACCAATAACAATTATCTGGGACGGACAGTAAATGACACAAGTCACGTTAAACAGCAGCATTAGAAGGGCGATGTAGTTTTCTTTCTTTCTTTTAAATAAGTTTCTTTTAATGGTCCATTTTCTAAAGTGAGTGAAGATTCTCCAGGGATCTCATGACTCTTGTGATAACGATCAGCACTTTCAGACGGTTAATATGGATAAACTAGAATCTGTATGTTTCATGGCAACAGAGAGCACTATCCTGTGACCCCAGTGAAAGGTGGGCATTTATTGTCTGAAGTTTAAAACACATGCAAGGATTCCTGTTAGAACAGTATGAAGACTGAACACTCTAGAGCCTAAGAGTGAGCCTTACAGACAAAAATAAATATTTGTCTTAATGAGGTTTTCCTCGCTTTCAGTCCATGCTACCGGCCTCTGTACTCAGCCTCCTGCACTTCGCTTCCCACGTGAAGGTGAGGGCCTCCAGGTCAATTTAATGGTGGTGGAAGAACTGCCACATCCATACGGGCAAAGCCCAGGTTTAAACAAGAAAGCAGAGCACGCGGTAACCACGTTTGACGTTTTTCATGCACCAAATGAAAGGCAGGAAGGGGACTGAGAGAAATAACAAGTTCAGTGCCACTGGTGTGTGTGTGTGTGTGTTTGTAACTCACTATACGGACCAACTATACGGACATAAGGGGTGGGGCACAGGGAGGAAATCAGAAAACACTACTTGATTTTGTTTTCATTTTTGTTTTTCCCTGAAGGGTTACTTCTGCTCCCGACGTTTGGAGTGTCCTCAAAACCTTAGATATGGCTCAGTTAAAATAGTAGTTCCTTTTATCAGTGAGAGAGGGAGACTGGGAATGCTGGGGATAGGAAGAATGTGTGCGGTCTCCTAGAGCGGTGCTTCCCAAGGGTGAAGATAGATGCCTGCACGTGCCCTGGCAGCTTGTAAAACTGCAGGCTCTGGGCTGGTAGCTCTGAGCTGGGGCCTCAGACGATGTCTTTCTAACACGCTCCTGGCGTTACGAATTCTGCTAGTGTTTGGACACTTTGATTAGTCCAATCTTAGAGCATGAAGATGACCTGAAACCCAAGGCAGGCGACCAAAATATGTGCTGAGAAGAAACACTGCAATTACAGTTTGAGAAAGAAGGGAGTTGGCGTTAATATCAGGTGTTCCCCCCACCCCAGATTTTAAAAGTAACATTATTTTAAAAACGATAACTCTTCCTGTAGATTGATTTCTACAGGTTTAAACAGCACGAATACCAATTGGGCATAAATGCATTTTCTCTCTTTCTTATTCAATTCAACCAATTATCAGCATGTGAATTATCTGTTTTCTCATAATTGTGGGTTTTCCAGAACCAATTGCTTATCCCATACAGGCTTTCCAAAAATAGTGCATTCTTGAGCCTCAACCCTGCTATTCTGCCAGTGTGTGCACACAGCAAATAAGGACACACCTACAGCATGAGCCCAATGAATACGTAATTAGGAAGGAAAGTTTTCTGAGGGAGAGAGAAATAACTGTATTTGAAAGACAAAATTCTAAATACATACCTATGACAGTATTTTACCAAAGCTCCATTGTTAAGTCCGTAGTGGAAACTTAGGAACGGTCGAAACAGTTTTGGTAGGTGAATAACTGAACTGAGACTCCAGGCATGTCTGTTTTGGGGGTCCCTCTGACGGCCACTGCACAGCCGCCCTGGGCAAGCTGTGGGACATCTCTGGATCCTACTTTATCTGTAAAAGGAACGATCCGAGATACATGATCTCTAAGTTGCCTTCTAGTTCTAAACTTTACAGATAAAAACTAAGTGAATATCCTTTAAAAGGCTTCTCTTTGGAGGTGGCCTGTCTTTCTCTAAGGAGATAAGATCTGTTACTCTCTGTCCCGTAGGGCAGTCTGGGCCCACTCTCTCATCAGTAGCGGAATGTTTATTTTTTAAAAAATGCTGACAGTAAGTTTGAAGCCTGATTTAGTTTGTATTTTCACAATAAAAAATGTTCCTCAGCAGTCCTTTTAAATTGAAAGTAAATTGATATGAGAAAAGTGATTACTGCCGGGCAGAGAGAAGGGTGGCCCTGCTTCCGGGCGTCACTGTCACCAGTGTTCCTTTCCAGGGCCCACACAAACGAGAGATGCCTGGTGGGCACAACGAGCAGAAATGAGATATTAGGCTCCATTAGGTGAATCCCTTGCTGCCTCATTTACCCAAATAATAAAATGGAAAATTAGTTCAAACTCCTTTAAGAAAAATGCTGCTACCACAAGAACCTCTACATCCTCCCTAAACCTTACCAAGTTATCTGCCAGGAGAACCTTCTATTCTTATATAAAATTAAGACGCACTGAGCATACGTGAGGCGCAGTGCCCGATGCTGAACTTACATAGAAATCGCATGCCCTGTCCTGCAGGCATTCATTTACAGCTGTGCCAGAGACAAACACATAGAGGGAAAAGGGCATTTACTGAGCGTCTGCAACATGCCAGCCTCTGCTGGATCAGGTGTATAGAGCAGATTCTTTTAGCTTCACTACCTCCGTGGGGTAGATATGTGTACCCTTTTACCCGTTGCGGAACGTGAGCCCCGGAGGATGCAGGGGCATGCCCACATAATAGTCGGTACAGCTGGCGATTTGCACTCAGGTTTTTGTGACCTTCAGAGCTTTCCCTCCCCCGGTACAGCACCACTCAGCCAAATAGATTGATTGTAATACTCCAAGATCCAGAGTGCGATGAAGCCAAGAAAGAGATGAAACTCAATCTGCCCTGAGAAAGCGGAGAAGACTTGACGTTGTAGAAATCTGTGAGCTGTGCCTCAAGGAATACAGATTTTGCCTGGAGGAAAAAGGCATTACAGGCAACATGAACAGCATCATTTATTCAGCTTCCAGATGACGACAAAGGCTTGTACTCTTCAACAGGGACATCTGAACAAAAATGCGTTGAACTTTACGAAAACGTTTCTTCCCTTTTGACGATAATGTTATTGTCTTAGCTTGGGCTGCTCTAACAAAATATTATAAACTCAGTGGCTTATAAACATCAGAAATTGATTTCTCTCAGTTCTGGAGGCTGGAATTCCAAGATCACAGTGCTAGCACGGTAGAGTTCTGGTGAGAGCCCTCTTGCGGGTTGCAGACTACCATGTTCTTATACCTCACACAGTGGACGGCAGAGTAAAGGATGCAAGCTCTCGTGACTTACAAGAACACTAACCCCATTCATGAGGGTTCAGGTCTCACGGTCCTGTCTAATCCTAATTACCTCCTAATACCATTGCATGCTGGGCTAGAGGTTCAATATATGAATTTGGAGGGAAGACATAAATATTCAGTCCATCACATCTTTTAAAGAGTAAGTGGAAATAAATGTAACAAAATACAGATTTAGAAGGCAACACCATTTAGAAAGATAGACCCAGACCACGGTACCAACTTTATAAATTACATCTATTGATTCAATAATTACTTAATTTGTTCAAATAATGAGTTTAATGAAATTTTGCATTTGTATAAGGGTCTATCATTTCAAAATACTTCTTGATTTTTGTCAGAACCAGCTAGAAGATCATCTTAGGTATCATAACTCCTCCAACTTCAAGGTTTTTACCAACTTAGTAACAAGTAATTGGTGAATAACATATAATAAAACAAAAAGCAGAATATTGAAATTGGAAGTTGGTAAGAGTCCAGTTTTGGTTAATTTTCTATTATCCTAGTAAAACTATCCAAGGTTTTCTGTGCAGCACTTTTGAAATCACAAAATAAATCTTTGCCTGAAAAAGATGGAATTTTCTCAAGAGATGAAGGAGAGGATAGGGTGGGTTGGTGACAATGGATTTTGAAATACAAATATTCTCTTTCCCTTTGTATCGGTCTAGCTCTCTAAATAATAACTTGCTATCATGTATATGCCTGAGAATCTCAACTTCATAACATTTTTTGCTGAACTTGGGTAGAAAGTTTTCATTCACCTTGTAATCATCTCATCTTATAAACCTCATAGTTGCTCATATAACACATTTCCATTTAATAGCACAGGGCTTGTTTTATAATATAATCAAGTTATATATTAAAAATAAAGCATTTATTGTTCATCTGAATTTTATGACATATGTGTGGTTAAAATCTTTTCTTTTATTAGGAAATATTATGTGCTTATCATTCTTCATCGTATTTCCATCATTTTCACCAGGCTTAAACTGCCCCATTTTCATGGAGTTGCTAACTCAATGCCAAAATGGGAAATTATAGGAAATAACACAGAAAATATATTACATAAAAAGGCAATCATACACCACATGAATTCTCTATGAAGCTGAATGAGCTTTGAAAGAGTCACTCTATTGTGGGGTTGGGGAGCAGTGGGACAAGGAGAATATAAAGAGAATGGGCTTTAGAGCCCAACTTGCCAGATTCAAATACCATCTACCATCTATAAAGCCAAGTTGGAGTTTTAAACCTTCTGGGGAGAAAATGATAAGGTTAAATTCTAGCTTTAGTGAAGTCTCTTCTGAGTCTACATCCTTTTCTAGCACAAGTTTTATCATACTACCGTGCTCCCTTAGAACTGAATTTATATTTCTATTTTAATACTCTCCCATTTATCTTTTATATTTGTTGTGTGTCAAACTGATATACCAGATTATGAGATCTTTAAGGGCAAGGAGCATTTATCTTTTTATCACAAGTACAGAATAGTAAAAAAATCAAAAGAGTTCATTGAGTCAATAAAAATTGGAGGAGATGATGATTTTAAATCACCATCATCACCATCGTTTCAGCAGAGGTCCTTGCATTTAAAAGAAAGTGACTTTCAAAATTATCAAATAAACACTAGGAAATTCACCTATATACAGGATCTCAATATCACTAATTTTCTATGAACCTTCAATTCACAGAAAACATAACTATAAATAACCTTCTTATATGAAACAAGATGATTTTTCTCTTCTTTCTGAAACAACTTGAACTTTATCAGCAGAGTTGTGCCAATTTTTATATAGCAGACTTTAAAATTTAGATGATTATGCACACTTCAGGAAATTCAGAGCTTCACTTTAAGTACACAAATGCATGACTTCCTTGACTTTAATTTATGTGTGCATTATTATTTTATCTGAAAGCACCTTTCTTGAGCCCCAGCAATATGGTCAGCACTGCTTGAGGCACTGGGGAGGACCGAAAAAGGGGATAGGATGCAATTCTTGCCTATTTTGAAGCTCTTAGTCTGGCAAGAGAAACAAAGATGTAAATAAACAGTTGCAACACAACCCGGTAAATGTTATAATAGATCTAGGTACATTACATTCTGAAGGCAGAAATGCTGGAATAACTGTAAAATGTCTCCTTTTTTAGAACTGAAAAATAATTGTGAATTATGCTAATAATGAAATCTAGGTCCCTGTTGTTATAGCTGCTTTCCCATTGAAATGCCTTTACTTTAATGGCTTCATGAAATAAAGACTGTGACTATTGCAGATAAGCTCTGAAAAGCAAGCACCGGTTTTGAAAAGGAGCTGCATCGCAGGGACCCCAGCTATGCCATGCATGCAAACTGATTTTAGCAAATATTGAAACTTTATCTGACACCACAATGATCTAAACAGAATTCTAATAAAATTACCTGCAATTAAAGAGCAAAATTTCTCATGGAAAGCTTTCATTTTGGACATCTGGAAGCAATGGAGTTTTCATTTCTGCTTGTCAGAGTTATGATCTTTGGATAAATAATGTGTGGCATTTAAAGAAGATCCTCTTTCTAAAGCAGCCAATGGAGATTTGAGGGACAAAAAAAAATTAGGCTGGCACAGACTAAGTCATGCTAGACTGCTTCTAGTTCACCACAGACAGACCCTAAATCTCTGCCTAGGATAGCACATTTTTTAAAACTTGAAAAATATATATTTTTTTTACTAGAAACCAATAGTCTCCACCATTTTCTCAACAATGTGATCTGTATGTTGAGATGGAAAATTAAAACTTCCCTAAGGAAGTCATCTCTGAGCCTCAGTTTCCTCATGCGTCAAATGGGATAATAAGATTAACTGCAGCCTCCTCTGGGAAGTCATTTCTGAGGCACTTCTTCTATTTCCTGCCCACTCATGCCACACTTAGATGTTTTTGGAGTATTTTGTTTATAGCTTCATTTCCCTTGCTCTGTCCAGTAGAACAATGGAGAATTTATATCGGCACCCTAGGGCAATTCTCAGCCTCCTTCCTCAGTCCCCCTCATCCAACTTAAAGATGTGTATGGGGATTATTTCCTGAAATATTAACCACTATGCTTCTTATAATTTCGTGTTCTCTCCATGTTCTCCCATCCCCTTGTTTAATGAGGTGCATTTATTGCTTCAGGAAACTGAAGAAATGAATTTCAGTTTCATAAACTTAGTATTTAATTTTTCTCAATTTAGGTCCAGGAGATATTAAGACATAGATGTAAGATATTGATACAGTAAATAGATGTCTTCTGTTCTGGGAGCAGAGGGCATAAGGGATGAAAATAGCTCTGAATGAGACATACCTCTAGGCTGTATCTGAGTGCAGGGCTGACCTGTGCACCTGCTCTCCCAGGCAGTAGGAACTTTCATGAGAGCGGAAGAAATGGTTGAGTGGATGCGAAAGCAGTGCTTTTGAGGTGTGGGTCTGCCTAGATCTCAGGAGAGAAGAAATTTGGGCTGCATCACATAGTGACACAGCAGTAACTAACTTTCTTCTCTTAGGCTCATCCACCTCTCAGGCACAACTCAACGTCTCCCTCTTTCGGGGAAGGTGCCAACTCACCAGGCTGGAAGTAGACTGTTGCTCTTTGAAATACTCACAGCACTTTACCACACTTCACTCTGAACATTTGTTACCTTTCCTTTCTAAGTAGACTGTAAACTCCTTAAGGGCTGAATCAGTTTTTATTTTTGTATATTCAGAGCCCAACACAGTGCAGGCACACAGTGAGTACTCAATCAGTATTTGCTGAAACAGTGATTGAATTAATCTATGTGTATATTTAATCATAACTTAGAAAATAACCCTGATGGGAAATATGAAAATGAAGTAAAGTTACTAAAACCAAGTGAAAAGGAAAAGCATTTTTTGAATGGTGATAATGTAAAAATCAAAGAAGTAGAACTCAACTTCATAGCCAAATTCCTGTGGTCTGTGAATATAATCAGGACAGAAGTCGTCTTTCCTTGCTCTCATACTTAAAGGACACCAAAAAATCAATATTATTAGCCTAAGTAAAATTTCGCCCTGACATTGCCTCCCCAATGGCCATGAGAGAATACTAATGGCCTTGTTGGATAACCTGAAACGTCAATATAAATTCGTTCTGCTTTTTCTGCCTGCCAGCTTCCATCTGCAACCGATTCATAACTTTTTTTCTCAAACTTGTGCCCAAATAGTTCACTATCCCGGTAAGCACTCAGCTACCCCTTCCCAGGGGGTAGACATCTCTGTGATCCCCCTGACAGCCCTCAGGGAATGCCTGGCTCCTCACCAACTTCTTTCTACACAAATGGGAAGGAAAACTCCTTTCTTCCCAAGGAAGCTAAACATCTCTTTTTCTGTCTTTGAAGCATAAAAGAAAAGGCTTATTCCCATCAGACTAAGTAAATAAGCAATAAAGCTTGAATCAAAGGTGCAAGAAGAGGAGTTTTCAATCCTGCCTGCAGAATGTTTATATATGTTGGCTAATTCCTTAGAGAAATGATCTATTGAGTAAAATAGTTACCATCTGCAAAAGTAGTGGTTAAAAATAAACTCATGATATCCCTTGTGCAGATGAGGGAAAGAGACTCAAGAATCACTGTGAGAAAATGCCCAAAGGTTTTTACACATTATAGATACTTTACTGGGAAAAAATCGAATCAGGGTAAGGCCATATAGGGGTATTTTTAAGTATAGCTTTAAAAGAATCACCTGTTAATTCTGTGTAAGTATAATTTCTGGAAATGTTCTGCTTATTAAAAGACAGATCAAAATACTACAATCCTCAAATCAATGACTCTTTATTGAGGCCAGATTCAGAAGAAGATTCTAGGCAAATGTTCCTCTAATTGAGAAGCCTGATAGATATCTTCAATCAGAAGCCAAATTTGATGATGTACACATTAAAGACCATACAAAACAACTGCAAAATTATTCCTCTGGTCTTTCTGAAGAGGGAGACCGTGAAGAGTGAGAAGTAGGAGGTTATTTTATGGACTGGTGCAAAATTTAATGGATGCTCAAAAATATATAGAAAATATTTAATGAGTGAAAACAAACCACAGACTGCAAAATTAATTAGTCAAAGAAAAAAAAAATAAAAGGAAGGTAAAGAACTGCTGAGGCAAAATCCAAAGAAGTCTTACTAGCTCTAATTGTGTAGTAGACATTCTTCTTCTCTGTGATTGCGTTTTATTCAAAGTTTTAGTTGCTTCTCAGCAAATCCTAAGCCATTAAAATGTCGCTCTTAGGAGGAAAAGGGGCTAACCAAAGCGGAATAATGAGTGAAACTTTTTATCTTACATTTTCTCTAACTTGAGTGTCTAATAATATTGAACGTTTGATGTAGAACCAAACTGTCAACGTCTACCTTTTCTTTAAATTTAACTAAATGTAAAGTAGAACTTAACTGCTTTTAATTATGAAGGATACCTCTTTTTGATCTCTGTGCCTCTCTTTCACTTTGCCAAGTTTATTCTATGCTTTTCATGTCTCCATTACTGTCGGGAAGGGAGAATTTCAATAAATCTTATGGGAAAAAGGTTAAAATGTGATTTGGGATTCTATTTGTAATTTTCTTATCCATACCATATTTATGTGTTACAATAGAATATGAATCACAGTGAGTAGTAAATATATTAGCATAAGCAGGAGGTTTTCTTGTTTGAGAACACAGGTTTTATAAGTAGACTGCCCGAATTAAAAACCCCAGGCCTGAAATGGAATAGCTCAGTGAATTTGAGCTAATTATTTAATCTCTCTGTGGTTCTGCTTTCTAACCCAGAAGATGGGCTTGAGAATATTGCCTGTCTCCTAAAGGTGTTGGGAGGGATAAATAAGTTAAAACAAGTACTGTGCTCAGAAAAACATCTGGCATATAATAAATGAAGTATAAGTATCTCGTGTTATCTTTATCAGTTGCCAATATTATGCAATGTCAGGCTGTCTCCTGAGTCATCACCTTGGGAAGGCTGGTCACCAACCAAGAGTGCCAGTTTGGGGCTACGTAGACATGATAAACCAACTTTACCATGTTTGTTACATCAGTTAGGATTACTTACCTAATTTAATTGTTATGCATGGTTTTATACCTTTTCCACATGTTTCTGCATCCGTAGACAATACTAATTCACTCCTTGGTTGAAAGTTACAAAAAGGCTATTACATTTAAAAAATAGATCCATTCACATTTAAACATAGAGATCTAGTTATTTCATGTGTAACTATTGTAAATAACTACCTTTTATGAATAAATGTTTATCTGTTCTGCTACTGATGAACTTTTAGATTGTTTCTAGGTTTTGTAAAAAAAAAAGTGCTCCAGCCAACATCCTTATACATTTCTGCAGATGTGATAAAGATTTCCTATGATGGATGCTTAGAAGTGGATTTGCTACATTATTTGGGATCTCCATCTTCAACTTTAATAGATAGTTCCAAATTGTGCTTCAAAGTGCACTTATCAACATACTGAGTTATTAAATTTAAGTTAATTTTCCAGTGCTACTTATTACATTTTCTTAATTTTAATAAAATTGAATATATTTTTTATATTTTATATGGAGTATATATATATATTTATATATATTTTTATATTTCTCTGCTGGCCATTTAGGTTTCTTCTTCTGTTTATTATCTGGTCAAATCCTTGTCTATCATTTATTATTTTTCAGAAGCCTGTTAAATAGTCTCAGTATTAAGCCCTTGTGTATTTTAGATGTTGTAAACACATTCTCCGCTATGCTTTATCTTTTTTACTTAATTTGTGCTTATTTAATTCATTGCAGAACTATTAGATTATTGCAAGCTAATTTATCAGTTTTTTTCTTTATTGTTTCTGCTTTTTGTGCCTTTTTAAAGAAAAATTTTCATACCCAATATCAGTAGGGGAAAAATTGTTCTGGGCTTTCTTCTAAATGTTTTGCAAATCAGAAATAAATATGCTAGTTTCTTCATACGTAAAAATGGAGAATGTTCTACCATTTCATAAAAGTGTTGTGAAGGCATTAAGAATTACTGCTCTGGCAGAATACAGACTTGTGGTTACCAGGGGGGTAGAGGGTGGGAAGGGATAGACTGGGATTTCAAAATTGTAGAATAGATAAACAAGATTACACTGTATAGCACAGGGAAATATACACAAAATGTTATGATAAATCACAGAGAAACAAATGTGACAATGAGTGTGTATATGTCCATGAGTGACTGAAAAATTGTGCTGAACACTGGAATTTGACACAACATTGTAAAATGATTATAAATCAATAAAAAATGTTAAAAAAATTAAAAAAAAAGATATGTATTAAGACAAAAAAAAAAAAAAGAATTACTGCTCCGGCCAGCCTTTAGAGTGGTTCCCCTCCCAGCATACTGGTTACCAGTGTGTTGGTTTGGGAGAGGGTTCTGTGGGGGATCCATGGGGGATCTACAGCCTGTAGCCACCCCAAGTGGCTCCTCCTCCAATAAACTGTCTATAGACACCACCCCCCAAAAAAGAATTACTATCCAGGGCTTAAATCAAAGCCTGGCACCTATATGGTAGATTTTCAATAGATGTTAGTTACCATGTCATTCTGTTGTATGTAGATCCCGATTAAAAGTTAATTGCAAGATTCAGAGAACTTGAAGGGGAAAAGAATCTGAGAGCAACTCTGTAGGAAATAAATTAGAAAAAAATTAATATGACTCCAAGTTTGATTTTTTCCCTTCTGCCTCCACCAAATATCTGAGTCTCCAGATAGTTGACTTGATTCAACCTCCTTGGTCAAAGGAGAAAACAAAAATGTTCCATTACAAGATGCTCACTAAACAAGGTAAAACTGGAATGCTTTCTAACTGAAGATATTCAAAAATAAATTTATCATTGGAATCTAGGAAACTTGCTGCAAAAGGTATCTAATTTAAGAGAGTTTTATCTGGGTTACAAGCTCAAACAGCGAGTGAAAGGGAAGTAAGCATCTGGGAAATTTGGTGATTAAAGACTTGAATCAAACAGTACTTAAAGGACGAGTCTTAATATCTAGAAACAGGTACTAGATGTAAACTTTCAGCTAACAAATATGAAGCTATATAATTTCACCTTTCATTTTGAAATAACAGTGGAAGTTTATACTGGCATATATATAAGGAGAGAGTAAATATTTCTGTCACAAAGTAGTCTGAGTTTTATCTGTCCTAGTAAAACTCATCATTGATATTCACTCTGCACCACAATCATTTGAGCAGGCAGTCACATGACTGCAACTTGTGTTTCAAATATATTAGTTATAAATCTCCCAGTGAAGCTTTTAAAAAGAAATAGCCAACATCCCTTGTCAGGTTGAAATAAATCTATTTTTGAAATGTTTATTCTCTCCTTGAAGGATGACTTTTTTCTGCCATTTCCTCATTTTTAAAAAAGTTAAGTTAGCTAAGATTCAATTTCTGGTGATTCTGATATCACAGAAAGCATTTATTGTACATAATTCATCAAATATGAGGATAAAATATACAATTGAAGATGTTGAAAAGCAAAAACAAAGTTTAAAAACAGCGTAGAGAAATTAGGTGCGGGGACAAACTTCATTTCTAAAGTAAATCCCTTTATATATTTTTTAATTCATACATGAAGTGATGAGATGTGACATTTACCACTATCTTCCCAGTTGGTCTGTCTAAATTAAGCGGACATAGCCCTACCCAGTCAGAGTCAATCGACTTATCCTGAGAAAATATTCAGGACATCAGCCGCTAACGTAGGTAGGAATTATAACTAATTACACTGCTTTTCAGTCTAGTATCCAGGGAGTCTGGCTCATCACCCGCCGTGATCTGCTCATTTATGAAAATGGACTCTCCTCCTTTCTTTCCACGTGCTTTCCCCTATATCTATAGTTTATAGTTTCAGTAATATCCGTTTCTTTGCCAATTCATGATTTAATTGCAGTTCCTTTACTCAGTCTGCAAATATGAGGACCAAATTCTTGCCTAGATTTGGCTAGCTTTCTTCTTTCCTCTGTGCCTCTGAATAGTATCTGAGCTCCAACACAGCTAGACCTGGGCTCATAACTTGGCTTCAGAACAGTTCACCAGCCTTCGGGACACCAGCCTTCTCTCTAGCTTCCTCCTCCACTGTGTCTCGTGCAAAGTGCCTGCATATCAGACCACTTTGGCTAATGCTCAGACCACCTTGAGGCCTTAATATGGTCTTGAGCATTGTAGGTTCATGCCTGGGAGAGTCTGTCCTCAGGTACAATCCTCGTATCCCAAGGCTTGCATGATTTTTTTTCCTATGCCAAGTTTTTTTTCTCACTGTATTTTTTTAATTATGTTTCAGTTATTTTATTTATTTGGTTTTCTCTTCTACCTATGGGTTTCACTTGAGACAGATGCCTGACTATATTTGGAACATGTTTATGATGTACCAACTCAAAAATGTGTTTTTGATGCATTTTCTCCAAAATTAATTTGTATAAATCAGTCTCCCCAAATCATTTCACGTCAGTTGTTTTTAAGTCCTTTTTAGAATGTAGTGGAATCTAAATATTAATTCAAAGGAAGTTATTTTTAAGATATACAAATGGATTTTTCTTTTAATAATGGTGGGTTAGGTAATGGAAATGATGTCAGGGTTGTACTCAGATGAGATGGGTCCAGACGGGGAATTGAGACCAGTCAGGCTGGGGAGGTGTAGCAGAAACAGAAACTGGTGACACATAGGAGAATTAAGGAAATATGTTAACTAATATATTAAAAATAATGAAAACCAGGTTTCTCACTTTGGAGAAAGGAGTTACAAATATGGAAGGAGAGAAAGCTAGAATTAACAGGTGGTGTTAGATTGGAGTGGAGGTTGTGATGTGAACTAATGGTTTTTGATACATAGGTAACTTTGGAAATGAATATAGATTTAAATTCATGTTTAAGTTTGTGAATTTGTATATTTGTGTATATATATATATATATTCTATAGTCTGTCTACTGAGAATAGCAGTAACATAAAAATAATGATGTTTTCTAAATATTATTTATTATTTTCCACTAAAAGGAATCAGGGCTTTTTGGAGAAATGGTTGGTTCAAGGGCTGAGGCAAGAGTACTACAAAATGTCCTAGAATGTCTTATTGGTGCCAGAAGGCAAGGAAGTGCTCAAAGAATGTGGTGGGCGTGTGGAAAGGACACAGAAACCAACTGAGAAGACTCAGAAGCTAGAGGCTGGAACGATCCGTAGGCTCTCCCCTCACACATCTGGCTCCTGTGCCAGATGATCTGAAGACTGAGCTCAGCTGGGACTGGTGAACAGAAACCTGTCTGTGGTTTCTCCATGTGGCATGGGATCTCACAGCACTTCAGCCAGATTCTGAGAGGAAGTGTCCAGACAGTGAGCTTTCAAAGAGAACCAAGCAAACTTTACAGCTTTTTATAATCGAGCTTCAGACATCACACGGCATTACTTGCACCTTAATAGAAAATATTAGTTATAGTCCCTGTGTTGTGCAGTACATCTTTGTAACCTTTCTTACATCCAATAGTTTGTGCATCCTACTCCCTCACCCTTATGTTGCCCCCCTCCCAGTCCACTGGTAGCCACTAGTTTGTACTCTATATCTGTGCCTGGTTTTTTTGTTGTTATATTCACTAATTTATTGTATTTTTAGATTCCACATATAAGTGATGTCATACGGTATCTGTCTTTCTCTGTCTAACTTATTTCACTTAGCATAATGTCCTCCAAGTCCATCCATGTTGCCTCCAGTGGCAAAATTTCATTCTTTTTTATGGCTGAGTAGTATTTCATGATAGATAGATAGATAGATAGATATAAAATCTCATGTCCTCTTTATCCATTCGTCTGTTGATCAACATTTAGGTTGCTTCTGTATCTTGGCAATTATACATAATTGCTGCTATGAACTATTATGCAGTATGTATACACATACTGCTGTGTAAGTATCTTTTCAAAATAGTGTCTGATTGTTTTGGATATGTACCCAGGAGTTGAATTGCCGGTTCATATGGTAGTTCTATTCTTAGTTTTTTGAGAAACTTCCGCACTGTTTTCCACAGTGGCTGTACCAATTTACATTCCCACCAATAGCATATGAGGGTCCCCGTTTCGTCACATCCTTGTCAACATTTGTTATTTGTGTTCATTTGATGATAGCCGTTCTAACAGGTATGAGATGATGTCTCATTGTGGTTTCGATTTGCATTTTCCTGACGATTAGTGATGCTGAATATCTTTTCATATGCCTATGGCCATGTGCATTCCCTCTTTGCAAAAATGTCTGTTCTGTTCTTCTGCCCATTTTTAATTGAGTTGTTTGGTTTTTGGATGTTGAGTTGTATGAGCTGTTTATATACATTGGGTATTAACCATATTAACCATGATTAACCATGAGCATCTCATTTGCAAATATTTTCTCCCTCTTGGTAGTTTGTCTTTTCATTTTGTTGATGGTTTCCTTTGCTGAGCAAAAGCTTTCCTTTGCTTTAGGAGACAAATCCAAAAAGTTATTTCTGTGATTTATGTCCAACAGTGTTCTGCTTATGTTTCCCTCTAGGAGTTTTATACTTTTCATATATTATAGTCTTTAATCCATTTTGAGTTTATTTTTGTGTATGATTTTACAGAATGTTCCAATTTCTTTCTTTTACGTGTAGCTTTCCAGTTTTTCTAGCACCACTTATGGAAGAAACTGTCTTTTCTCCATTTTATGTATATTTTTGCCTCCTTTGTGGTAGATTTATTGACAATAAGAGTGGGTTTACTTCAGGGCTTTCTATCCTGTTTCACTGATCTATGTGTTTGTTTTTGTACCAGTACCATACTGTTGATTATTGTAGCTTTGTACTATAGTCTGAAGTCAGGGAGCATGATTCCTCCAGCTCTGGTCTTTCTCAAGATTGTTTTGGTTATTTCAGATATTTTGTGTTTCCATTCAAAATTTAAAATTATTTGTTCTCGTTCTGTGAAAAATGCCATTGGTATTTTGAAAAGGATTGCACTGAGTCTGCAGATTGCCTTGAGCACTGTGGTCATTTTAACAATATTGATTCTTCCAATCCAAGGACACAGTATATCTTTCCATCCGTTTGTATGGTATTATTTCCTTAATCTGTGTCTTATACTTTTCCAAGTACAGATCTTTTGCCTCAGATGGGTTTATTGCTAGGTATTTTATTCTTTTCGATGGGATGGTAAATGGGATTGTTTCCTTAATTTCTCTTTCTGATAGTTCATTGTTAGTGTATAGAAGTGCTACAGATTTCTATGGATTAATTAATCCAGCAACGTTATCAAATTCCCTGATGAGCTCTAGTAGTTCTCTGGTGGCATCTTTAGGATTTTCTATGTATTATAGATCACACTTGGTGCCATATGGAGGAGTAAGAGTGAAAACAGGGGGACTATGGAAGTCTGATATTATAAGCCAGAGGGCAGAGCTTAGTGACATAGATGATGGGGATAATGAAAATTGAAAATAGTGGTTAACAAGAAACCAAAGAGATCATAGAGATAGGAAAACTTGCTGAAAGATTGGAAGTGACATTGGAAAGAAAAAAGGAAATCAAAGGTGACTCCATAGTTTGGCAGTAAGAATGACTGAGTGAATTGTGATATTATGAATTATGATGGGGAAGACTAGGATAGAGAAGACTTTGAGTGGGGGAGGAAGTACACATTCTCTTTTAGACATGCTGCCCTGGAGACAACCCATTAAATATCCGACATATATCGTAGGCATCAAGATGTATCAGGAAGAATGTCAGAAGAAGAATCAAAATATGGTATTCCTCAGCATCTATTACCTCTGACTCCAAAATGCATGAGAATCATGTAATGATTCACATGAAACGATCTTCTAACTCAAGAAAAAATAACTAGGAAGCATGTTTCTAGTTAAATGTTAATAACGCTATCTACTACAGGTTCACAAGGTTAATTTTTCCTACTAAATTGTGCTCTAACAAATAAGAAATTACAAGAAGAGAAAAAAATTGTAGGCAAAAAAGGGCCTGTATTATTTAACACCAGACCCAGTCCCTTACAACATTTCAATTATTAACATGATCATTAAAGTCAATGTCCAGAGACTACATTCTACTTGCAACTTCTTCTTATCATGCAGCTCAACTCCAGAGAAATGCTTCTAGCACAAAATGAACTGCCTAGATTATCTTCCTCCTAGAGTCCAAAACATCCCATCCTACCATCTCCAGGGTATTTAAGAAGAGAGAGTTTGAGGTTGAGAGATCAGTGAGCTTGCCAGAGGATATCTCACAGTCAGTAAAACGGCGTCTGAGAACCTCCTCTTTCCTTCCTGAGGCTTCTAGGCCACAAGAGTTTTCCTCTCTCTCTGAGAACAAATAAAAGAATGAAGATGTTACGTGGTATGTTCCAGTTCAGAAAACAATGTCTGCAAAAAACTTTTAGGGAACATCCTTCTCTGTTATAAAAGCAGTGAAAGAAACATCAATAAAACTTTTGATTTAAAAAGATTATGAAGAAGTGATGAACAAAGTCAGATTTGATCATTTCAGAAGATCCGATCCTCAGTAGTTTTAATTATGTAGATCCATACTTTGGTTTCATTATGCGCAACTGCTACAAGAATGCTCTTGCGTTGGAAAGTCAGCTTAATGTAATGGTTAGCAGCATAGCCATCTCTAGAATCAGACACCTTGGTTTGAATCCTGGCTGCTCTTGCTAGCAGCTATATACTCTCGGCCAGTTTTTCTAAGTCTCTGTGCCTCCATTTCTATATATGTAACATTGTTATCACATTAATGAACATCTCCTCAGAGCGTTGTTTGGAGTATGAGTACTTAAATAATTTAACAGAAGTAAAGCACTTAGAACAGTGAAGGGCATGCAGTAAGCTCTATGCCAGCTAAGCCTGTATGTGAGCTATTAGTAATTCTCTTTCCTGTCTTCCTCATTGGTTTGCATCCCACTCAAGAAGCCAGTATTCATTATATCATTACAGGATCTGCATAGGTCCTTTAGTCTTCAAAACCAAGAATTCCTCAGTTTGAGACACAGAATCCTGAACTGAAATGCCCGTCCTATATTTATTTAGTGATAGAAATGTAATTATCCAGGATATTGTGGAAAGGATAGGAAACAACCCTAATTTTTCTCTGAAATTACAAGAATTGTCATTTTGCTACCTATTTACCTGTTGCAGATGTCTCAGTGATAAACTAATATCTAAAGACTGCTTTGATTATGCGTGCATGTGTGTAATGACCATTCTGTGCCAACCACTATGCTGACTGTGTTATGTATATCATAACAATCGAATAGGGATGTATTATTTGCCCCATTTTACAAACAGAGAAACAAAGTCTTGAAGATAAATGTGTGTCATGTCAATGGTAGACATGACTCTGGGATTTGACTCCAAAATCCATGCCTCAATCTGACAATTATAATAACAAAATATAAATGAAAGAAACTCACATAGCTGTATTAAAGTTTATAGAATTATATAAAACCAGTTTCTCATTTGTTTTGCAAATATACATGGAGATTATTCCCCACTCGATGGTTATTTTTGACCTTACTCATTAAGAGAGAATATTTAAATTAATGTAAGATAGAACACAAGTGTATTGCAGGGCAAAGGACCCTGAACTGAAGGATAAGAGACCTTACTCTCTATGGGAATTTGAGGATAATTTTTTAAATTAAAAGACCTCAGTTTCCTCAAGTTGAAAGCAGAGTGCTAGACCTTTTTTTAAAAATAATGTTCTAAACTCAGGTGATGATACACAAAAAATATGGGTTACTGGATTTGTTTTACATATTGGTCTTGGAATTATGTAAAATATTTCTTTTAGAAAAATGAAACTTTTTTTAAAAGGTCAACAGAGTAATTTATACAGGATCAATTACCCAAAAGGGTCAAGAAATATCTCTGAGTCAGTTAAGATGTTAAAACATTTTATATGAATTTCCCCACATAATATTCCCTGAAATCATGCTCTCATTTATTATTATTCCAATTTTACTGAAAGGAAACTGAAGTTCAAAAAGGTAAACTAAATATCCAAGGTACAGAGCCAATAAACAGTGGAGCAAAGTTTCAGAACCAAGTCTGTCAGAATCCATATTATTTCTACCCCACTTATTATGTCCTTCTGCAGTATTAAAAAAGCATGAAGGCTGAGTTAGTTTGAGTTAATTCTACTGACACAACGGAGGCATCTTTTTTAGGGGAAGAACCCCTTATAGGAACATATTATTGTTTCATCAATATACACGTTGTTTAATGTGGGGAAATCTACTATTAATGCTGACTGTTCATAGCATTTTCATTTCAAATGCTATTCTCCTAGTCATTTCCTTAGCAATTACTGGTTCTAATTCCTACTCTCTGATTGTTTATCTGACATCTCCTGGAGACACTCAGTGAAATATCAGCTGCCTCATCTGAAAGAGAATATTTAGTGGGCAACCAGATGGATGCACGTGGTGGTAGACTTGACCTCAACCTCCACAGTGAAGAACTCTACTTGAGCTAACATAAGTAATGTGATCCCTCATCCATCCACTCACTTTAATGGTAGCTAAATCTTATCTTCTCAAGGAGATGGCTATGTGATTAAAATGACTCCATTGTTTTTTTCTAGTTTACAGAGTTCTATCTTTTCTCCATGTGTGAGATTTTTGTTATCTCCAATAATGATGGACTGTGTTCTTTTTACCTGAAAAAACACTGTCCTCCCACACAGAGGAGAAAGAAATGCAGAACGTCTTTGAACTGTTAGTAAAAAAAAAAAATCTATTTATAAATATGGAACAAAAAGTTCTTGTTAACTGCAGAATTAACTGCATTTGACTTAATTGTCATTAATAAAATTCTTCTTAAGGGCCCATATCAGCTGTCAAATGTACTAAGTCTTAGACTGTTTTTGAAAGAGCTTATTAGTTGCAACATCTCAGAGTTGTGTCAGTATCTAATCTCTTCTGACTGTCAAAAACCAAGGCCACATTAAGTTTTTGTAAAGTAAGTTAACTAATTCTGACAATTAAAATCTGGGTAAGGAAAACTTAACATCAGGCTTTCCCTTTGACACTAGGGCATTATGCCCTGTAGTCTAAGAGAGAATAAAATACATGAATACCGTTAAGAACAAGACAACAGATCCAAAATGGAGTCACTTATGCTAAACCCCATGTCACCAACCTGAGACTTGCTTAGTTTCAACTCTCCCAGAAACGGGATCTGAAACCAATCAATTGGGAGTCCTTGATCAGCACTAGTTAGGCAACCTGCTGACAGACCCCTGTGTTACTAAAGGAAAGTAACCTTGCAATAACCAACCCACTTATTTTTTTGCCTCATGTAACTTCCTTATTTCTGCTCCTTTCTGGCTATAAAAGTCTTTCATTTTGTACAGCTCTTTAAAGCTCCTATCTGCTAGATTGGATGCTGCCTGATTCAAATCGGTTTTTGCTCAAATAAACTCTTAAAGATGTTTGTTAATAAGCCTCAGTTTATCTTTTAACAATACCCTTAATAGCTCCGTAAAGTTAAATCTCCGTGTAAAGCAGCCTCAGAGGTGGATGTGGGCCTCTAGGTTTCCTCTGGATTGCAAGGAGATTGGTCTTTTCACAATATGTGCTATATACAGAGTGATTTCTCTGCAGTCTCCCCCTTACAAGAAAAGAATTACCAAATTTCCTCTCCAATGGGGGTGTATTTCTCTGTTCTGCCACAAATCTAGGTTTACAAACTTTTAAGGCCTGAAAATACTTTTAAAGTCTTTCCCAAATTCTGAGTTGTTTTTTTTTCTTTTTTCTTTTTGCCTTCAAATATGGAAGCTGTATAATATTTAGAAATGTATTGCATGGGCTTCTTTCTTGTTTCTTCTTTTTTAAATTTTGGAACTTTACCCATTTTCCTGAATATAAAAGGACTCTGAATAGAAAAGAAGAGAATAAAATAGGATGTAACATATGGCACATGGCAGGCAAAACCACTGTGTCACTCAGATGCCTCGCCATCCTAAACCACATCTCTGTCTTTGCTCACTCCCCTCTGGACGGTGTTTGCCTCCTCCTGCCTTTGTCCCTTTGCCTTAACGAGTCCCATTGGCAATCCATCCAGATACCTCTCCCCAGGTACATAGACGCTTGTACTGCAGACAAGTCTTTGGGTGGTCGTTAAATCACCTTAGGTATGAGTTACCAGTTTCTGACTTTTTAAACAATTCCATTGTTGAAGTAGAACGAATGGCACATGCAGTGTAGACCCTATGGCTGAACTGTGAGCGTTAGAGCCTCAGCCTTCTTCTAGCTCGGGCAGTGAGTTCAAGGACATCCTTGTGTCAAGGTCTGTTATCCTGCAGGAGGCAAAGCCAAAAACACTGTGCTGCTGCCTGTGTGCACTGTTGTTTATCATGCTGTATTCTTTGTCATATTGTGTGTATGTGTATATATATATATGTACATACAAACACATATGCATATGCGTATAAATATACATATTTAACACTGAACTTGAAATGACACATCTAACCAAGATCTATAATAATCCCCAGCGCAGGTGTGTAACAGTGTACATGCAGACCAGCTCCAGCTCGGCTGTACTTCAGAAGGTGGAAAGAAGTAATCGTTAATTCAGATATGACCAGCTACAGCCGCATGATTTTACGTGTAAAATTCTGGGGTGTGTGTTCCTGCTTTGGAGAATGTTGGTAAACTCTCTCACATATATACTGATCATACTAAATTTCTTACTTAAACTTTAGATCAGAAAGTTCTATTTTATTAACCCAAGAAAAACCTGCATCTGAACTACCACGGCACACCAACTAATGTTTGCCAATAGGCCTTTCTCGCATATAAAAATTTCACCGAAGGAGACTATCCCGCAGCTGCGATTGGTCTATACATGGTGGTCATTTCTAGGATGAAAATTGCCCTTAGTTTTGTGGGTTCAAAAATTTCATTTGGTCAGAAAAACGTCAACAATATTTACTAAATGACCATTATCTAAATATTGGCAAGTACTGCCTTAAAAAAATGAGTAAGATAGAATTTCTTCCTTTAAGTCCAGTAATCTAAACATGCCATGTATATATACATATTTATAAATTTATTGAAGTATAGCTGATTTACAAAAACATGCAAGATATTTAACAACTACCATACATTGTGGTAAGTACTACTTTACAGAAAAACATGAAATCTTAGAGGAAGATATACATATAGAAATTTCTCTTACTTTAGTAGAGTAAGTTGGTATATGACCTCTATGTATAAAAAAGTCTGAAGGAATATAATTGTGATAAAGAGATTTACTCCCTCTATGTAGTATTTCCCTCACCCTTAGCAATGAGCTTCAAATTTTTAGCTGAGTAAATGGCCATGCGGGGTAAACGTTACATTTCCCGCCTCTGGTGTCACTAGCTATTGCCATGTAACCCAGTGCCGGACAATGGAATAGAATGAGAAGTGAGGTAAGCAATTTTAAGACATGTCCTTAGAGGGAGGGAGAAAGCAAGGCATCCTCTGCTGTCTCCAGTGTGCTGACTGAAACACAGACAGGAGGACTGGAGCTTGAGAAAACTTACTTCATGAGAAGAAAGCATGTTGAGAATTGCGCAGTGAAAAAGATGGAAGAAACATAGGTCTCCCTTGATGCCGGCAACGTTATGTTACCCTAATCTCTCTATATTTAGATTTATTTTTAAATAATGTGTATGCATTTATATTTTTATTGTACTTTTTAAATTTAAATAAATGCAATCCTTTCTTCACTTACATACAATGTATTGCACCCGTTTTACACATGGACTTTAATAAGTTTTGACAAGTGATCACACTGATGTAACGACAGCCACAACCAGATACTGAACATTTCCACCATCCCCAGAATTTTCACTGGGTTTTTTTCAGTCCATCCCACACTTTCTCCTCCCAGACTTTCACCAAGAGCAAATACAAATTTGCTTTCTCTCAAGATAGATGACTGTTTATTTCTAGAATGTCATTTAAAAGAATAATAGAATTTGTAGTATTTTGTGCTGGGCATCTTTCACTGAGCATAATGTAGTTTCATGCATCAGTAGTGTGTTCCTTTTAATCCTGAAGAGTATTTCCTTGCATGGCTATATTTAGTCATCCATTCCTCTGTTTGATGTTCTGGTTTTATATATATATATATATATGGGTTTTAGCTATCATGAATAAAGCTACCATGAACATTCTAAGTATAAGGCTTTGAGTGGACATATATTTTGCTCTTTCTGTCTAAATAGGAACGAGATCCCTGGATCTCATGGTAAATATATGTTTTCTTAATGTTTTGTTGTTGTTAAGAAACTGTTTAATTGTTTTCCAATGCATTATGCTATTTTATATTCCCATCAGCAATGTATGACAGTTCCAGGTGCTCCATATCCTTCTCAACATTTGAAGTTGTTAGTCTAATTTTTGCTGTTGTAATGGAATCTCATTGTTACTACAGTTTAGTTATGCTAGTGTTTTCTCATTGTGGTTTTCATTTGTATTTCCATGATGCTATTGGCAACATTCATGTATTTAATGGCCGTTCACATATCTTTTAAAAATTTTTTTTATAAAAGTTCTTTGTCATATCTGTATAACAGAAACATTTTCTCCAGTCTGTAACTTTGCTTTATATTTTTAATAATGCCTTTTAATGACCAGAAATTTTTAATTTCAACAAAATTTTATTTATAAATTTTGTTCTTTTAAGATTTTTGCTTTTTCTTTCCTATGTATAAAATCTTTGCCTATCTCAAGTTTGCAAAGGTTTTCTTCTATGTTTTCTTTTAGAATTTTTATAGTATTAGTTTTTACATTTGTCTCTGATTTGTTTAAAGATTTGTACATTGTGAGAGATAAGAGCCAACTTTTATTTCCATACCAATATCCAGTAGTTTCAACAGCATTTATTAAAAAAAGACTTGATTTTCTCTCATTGAATGGCCTTGACTACTTTGTTAATAGTTAATTGATTACATGAGTGGATTTATTTCTGGACTCTATTCCATTTCATTGGACTATAATAATACCCTTTGCAAAAACTGTATTGTCTTCATTACTATAACTTTATAGTAAGTGAAGAAATTTGGTCTTGTCAATGCTGCAAGTTTATTCTTTTTTTCATCACTGCATTTGTAATGCTAGATCATTTACATTTCCACATAAATTTTAGTCATCTAGTGAATTTCCTCAAAAATGCTCACAACTATTTTGATTGCTGTTGACTAAAAGATTGATTTAGATAAAATAACATCTTAACAGTATTCTGTCTCCCAATCCAATGGTAGAATGGTATACCTTTCAATTTCTTTAGTACTTATTTTGGCAATATTTTGTAGTTTTCATTGTATGGTATCGATGTACTTTTTGTTAAATCCATGCCTAAGTATTTCATGTTTGGGTATGCTACTGTATATGGAAATAATTTTTATTTCCTTTCACAGCTAGAATTATTTTTGTATATCAACTTTATATGCTATGGCTTTGCTAAACTTAGTTATTAGTTCTCATATCCCTTTTTGTAGATTACTTAGAATTTTCTAGGTAGAAGATAAACTAAAGCTAGCTTAACAGCTTCCTTTACAATATGCATTCATCCTTTTTCCTTCCCTTATTTCACTGGCTTGAACCTCTCGCACAATGTTGAATAGAGATGATGAAAAGGAACATCATATCTCCTAGTCTTAGAAAAAAACCATCCAGTATTTTTCACTAAAGAGGATGGTGGCTGTGGGCTTTTGGTAGATGCTCCTTAACATGCTGAGGAAGTTTTCCATATTTCTAACTTGTTGAAAGTTTTTATCCTAAATGTGTGTTGAACTTTGTCAAATAAATTGCCTATCTCTTTTGAGATGATCATATGGCTTTCCTCATTTATTCTCTAAGCATGTAGATTACATTGTATTCTTATGTTAAAGTAATGTTTTATTCTTGGAATAAACCCCAATTGATCCTAATTTGTTATCCATCTTGAATATTTTGGAAATTCAGTTTATTAATATTTTATTAAGAATTTTTATATCTGTATTCATGAGAGATATTGGTTTGCTGGTTTTTTTTTTCAAATATGGCTGTTTGGCAAATATATTCTTAAAAGTGAACAATGCAAGCCTGTCATTTCATGGAAAATAACTGATAGTATTTGCTGTTAAAGATGAACATTGAGTTTTCAAAAGAAATTTAGAGTTTTGAAAAACTTACACCTGCCATTATGAGCTTGATTGTATCTGATTATTTTAAAACTTTTCTGATGAATAGAATAGTTATATTAATCAATTTGATTTTAATGTTATAAAATAAAATGTGTTAATATTTGAAAAACGTGTATCATTCAATGGCCTAATATTTTCTAAACCACCAAAATACGATGTTACAAAAGCATGCTTGTGTTAAAACATTTATTCAAGATGCAAAATAGACCAATGGATTTTGAAAACTTCAGGTAAAATGTAGGAAACTTCCATTTATTCCTATGTTTGGTGCAAATGTTGCTATCATATATAATACAGCTACATATGTTATAAACCTAATAATATAGTAATATAGTATCATGTTTTTTCTTTCTATACTCTAACAGACATGTTAGTAAGAATGTAGTTTGTAGATACTGTAGACTTTTTTACTATATTTTTATTGAGGTGAAATCATATAGCATAAAATTATTTTTAAAGTGAACAACTCAGTGGCACTTAGTCCATTCATAATATTGTGCGACCACCAACTCCATCTATTCCCAATATTTTCATTATACCCAAAGGAAAGCTCATACCCATTGAGCAGTTGCTCCCCATTCCCTGTCCCCCAAAGCCCTTGGCAGTCACTAATCTGCATCCTATCTCTATGGATGTACCTGGCTGCTTCATATAGATGGGATCATACAATGTGGGACCTTTTGTGCCTGACCTCTTTGAACTAGCATAATGTTTCTGAGGTTCATCCATGCTGTAGCAGGTATCATATCGACTCGTTTGTATGTGTGCATAAGATCCCATTGCAGGGATGCGACATACTACAGTTTGTTTATCTGTTCATCCATTGCTGAACATGTGTGTTGTTTCCACCTTTTGGCTACTGTGAGTCATGCTGCTGTGAACATAGGTATACATGAACTTCTATGAGGAAATGTTTTCAATTTTAGGGGGTGTATAGGAGTACTATTGCATCATATGGTAATTCTACATCTAATCTTTTGAGGAACCACCAATCTGTTTTCCTAGATACAGTTTTTTATATTTGCATTTATCTTTACCATTTCTGGTATCTTTCATTCCTCCCTGGAAATATGGGCTCCCAGTTCCCAGTTCCTTTGAACCTGAAGCCCTTCAAAGTCTCTCTGCAACACTTTTCCTCTATTGTTCTTTATTTGAAAATGCCTTATTTCATCTTTATTTTGAAGGATAGTTTCACTGGATATAGAATTTTTTGGTTAACATGCTTTCTTCTCCACAACCACTAACTTAAACATGCTGTTCTAATATCTTCTGGCCTCCTCTGGTTTCATAGAAGTCATTTATTAAATATATTGTCATCCCCCTGTGATCTAAAATACTGTTTTCTTTTATCTGCTTTCAAGAATGTCTCACTATCTTTGCTTTTAGCAGTTTAATGGTCATGTACTTGGGAAGGTTTTGTTTTTGGTTTATACTGCTAAGGGTTCATTGGATTTCTGGGTTCTATAAATTAATATTTTAACCTTATTTGTCAAATTTCCATCCATTATCTTTACACACTTTGTCCTGCCTTTTTCTCACTCTCTGCTCTTTCTAGGGCCCCAATTACACGTGTGTCGTACTGTTTGGTATTACTCTTCAGATTTCTGTGACTCTGTGTACTTCTTACTGATCTTTTTATCTCCATTCTTTGGACTGGGTAATTTCCATTTCTCTAACTTCAATGTCACTGATTCTGACAACTCCAGTCCATTGCAGAGATCATGCTATAAATTTTTGTTTAAGTTACTATACATTTCATCTTTAAAAAATTCATTTTTAAGATAAGTTTTCATTTCTCTGCTGAGATTCCCCATATGTTTCCTTAGTAGAGACATTTAAAAATTATTCAAACATAATATAGTAGCTCTTTGAAGTTATTCTTACTTACTATTAATAGGAGTCACACATTCTCTTGAGTTTCTTTGGGGGGGATGTCTAGTATTTTTTTGGTTGAAAACTGAATGTTTGAGGTAATATAGTGACTCTGAATCTTGTCATGTTCTTCAGAGAAGAACTTGGATGCTTTTGTTTCTTTGTTTTTTAATCCTAGTGGCAATTAATTCACATAGACTCAAGTTATAAGCTCTCCCAGAGTCTGCAGGAGCTGATATCTCTGCTCAATTCTTACAGTTTCAGCTGCTAGTTAATTTTATTTTATGAAGCCTGGTTCCCCGTGATCTCCCTCAAGCCTGTATACTTTGGGGTCCGCCGAGGATTTGGGCAGATTATGTTCTCACATTTCAGGTCTCACCTTGCCTGTGATTTTCCTACTTCTTGGAAATCGGCTCTAATTTTCTGGTTTCTCTGCCAGCCTTTGCTTTTATCTTCCTGTACCTCAAGTCATTAAGACCTGTTCAGTTTTCTCCTGACAAAGTTACGAATAGCTAGGGGATATATTCAGTTAAAAAGAAAAACAGATGGAGAAGAAAAAATGGAAGAAATTCACTAATTTCAACTAGTATCCTTTCCCATCTCTTCCTGTTTTTTGTTCATTTGTTTTCCCCCATTTCCCAGCAGGTTTCCTGAGTATGCATTGTCTAGCATTCAGGAATCTGGGTGGAGGGTTTGTAGATTTGGGATCTCAGATCTTTGGAATCTCTCCCACGATCATCCCTTTCAATTTTCTACCTGCTTTTTCAGCTTAATATTCATTCCTGCCACCTCAAGTGGAGGAAATGAGTCTGCAGTTTTGTCCACTGTGGCCCCCAGGGTTAGGGAGTGCACTTGGCCAAGAAAGTCACAAACTTGCATTATGTTTCTTGTTACCTTGTTATTATCCTTTCTTGTCAAAGTGTTTGAGGAATAAACTGTTCTGGCTTCTGAATGTTTGCAAATGCTTTCTCGCGTGTTCATACCATTGTTTTTTAATAATATACCTTTCTCAAGATTTTATCTGTTATCTTAACCTCTTCATTATACCATTTTCCATTACAAGCATTCATCTTTGGCTGTTTTATCTGAGAGAAATAATCTCCTTTTCTGTTTAAGCTACAGTTATTCTGAGTTTCTGGCACTTACCGATGGAAGGATTAAATGATAACCTGCATCATGCTTAGAACAGTGTCCAGCACACAGTAAGTGTTCAGTGTGTATCCATCATTATCATGATTAATATTATTGCCATTTATCCACTCTCATATATGACCGGTGCTCTCCAGAGCCCAGAATGCTCTTGTTAATTATTTAACAGGCACCAAGTTCAAGGAAATTCCTACATTGTATGAAAAAAAAAAAAAACTATAAAGATAAGAAGAGAGAAAATCTGCCTCCCTGCCATCAGGTTCCAGGCTGGACTTTTTTAAATTGTACAAATGATTATACTATAGCAAGATAGCTGATAAAAATAGAGATATATTAAAAAGGCAAATAGTCTGACTAGGCTATTATGAGAAGGTTCCTCACAGAAGGTAGCATTTGATTTGAAATTTGAAAGATGATAAGAATTTACATGGTGGACAGAGACACTCTCAGATTCAGTATCTTCTTTTTATCATACCCACCTAACCCAATGGACAGCTATGTCTTTGGCATTCCACTTTCATACTCTCTACTATGGGGGTTATAACTAATTTTGTTAGATTTTAAAAAAGTTTTTAATACCTTTTCATATGCCCAAAACACTTTGCTAGGACTTTAGAAATCCCAAATCTACTTGGTTTTTATGGGTTGAATTGAACAGCTAGCTAATATTACTCTTTATACTCTGAGAAGGTGACATAATTTCCATTGTTTGAGAATATTTATATTATTAAAATCGAAGATAATGTTCTCTTCCTTCAATCCAATGTACACTACTCTCTACTCTCTTGATTCCGGAAATCCACACAATGAAAATATTTGTAAAATCAAAAACATTCTAACTTTCAAGAACCTATTCATCAAATGATGTCATTTTCACTTGATCTTAAGAGTCTTATGTATGTAGTTCCAAACAATGCTTTTGGGGGGATGAAATTAGATTTTTTATTCTCCTTTCTCCTACCCCACAATACATTCCAGTCAAACCATCTCTGACTCACACTCAGTCAGTGCTCCCCAGTTTTCCCTTAAAGCAAATATAAACCCTGTTTAGGATGGTGTTTCTCGGGTTATCTTTGACTAAAGATTATTATTACTTTCTCATCTCCAATCCAGTACATTCCAATACTTTTGCAAAATGCTGGAAAATTGACTAGTAAAAAAATATCATGCGTTTGCATAGTGTAACAATGAGTTTCTGAATGCTTGCTCTACCCAGCAGTACTTCACTGGTGTATGAAGCACACGTCAGGTGTCCCTGAGTTTGCACATGCCCACAGAAACTGGCCCAAAGGAGTGGGAAGGAAGCTTTTACTCCAGTGAGGTCCCCATGATCTGTGCCACGCAGAGTACACAGTGTCTAACACAGCTTTTATATCTGGTATCCTGTCTTATGGGCTCACTGTAACCAGAATCATCATCACTGAATGTGTTGCCATCTATCTGACAGAGATGATTGCAAATCAATCCAAATTTGTCTTATAATTAGACTGACCTTTGAGGCTTGTGTTGATCTTCTGAGTGTTTGAGGAATCTGTGGGAAATATTCATATTTTTTGAAAATCACTATGTGGAGTACTCTGGTTTGGCTCTCCTAGTTATTAAGTGCAGAGTGGTATTTTGCAGGGATATTTTATGATCACAGTATGAGAAACATTTCATTAAGCTATATTTGCATTAATTTAGTGGTTAATGGCATCTCAAATCAAGAGAGCTGGATAAGCTGAGACCTCAGAGGTCTTTTTTTCTCCCCCGTTAGCAATGACATCTCCATTTTCTTGCTATAAAAATTCACTACAGGAAAGCATGTTCTCATTAAAGTAAATATATCCTCCCATTGGTTTCCAAGTTGGGATTCAGAGGCCTATGAAAATAATCAATTTGGAAGAATTCCCATAGTTCCTTTTACCACCATACATTGTTAAATGAAATAAAATCCTCTTGTCTGCAATGTGCAACCTCAAGACAAAATGGGTAGATATTCTCCACCATGGCCACCTCACACATACAAGTGACAAACACCTTATACAGGCGTCTCTTGTTCTTAATTGCACTTTGCAGATACTGCATTTTTTTTTAACAAATTGAAGGTTTTCAGCATCCCTGCATAAAGTAAGTTCATAGACACAATTTCTGGCAACAGCATTATTTTTAAATTAAGGTACACACACTGTTTTGTTAGATATAATGCTATTACATACTTAATAGACTACAGTACAGGGTCAACATAAATTTATGTGCAGTAGGAAACCAAAAAGAAGTGTGTGACTCACTTTACTAAGCTACTCACTTTATTGCGGTGGTCTAGAACTGAACTCAGAATATCTCTGAGTGATACGTGTAGTTAAATTCACAGTCCACATACAGCTAGGAAGAGAACAGGAATTTCCAGCTCTGACCAAGTCACCTGTCTAACACCAGGGTGGATTTTTCATTTTAGGCACTGTTGAGATAGGGATTGCTTTTGCCACATTTGAGTGCATTTTAAGCATCCATTTGATGTTTAAGAGACCAAAATGAAATTCACCTGTGTGTCTCTAAGTCCCAAAATACAGGATATACTCAAGATATCCTTCAGATCTTTCAGACTTAAACCAAAAAGGAATGGTCTGTTTTTGATGATTTTTCTTTTCCAAAGACTTGTGCTGTGTGAATCCTGAAGACTGTCAGAATTGCCAAGTGATGTTTAATTTGAGGATCTCGGGGAGAGGGGTTGTTTTATGGTTGGTTGGCTGGTGGTGTTCATCTGACTCTAGTACAGTTCATCTGCATGTGACTTGCTGCTTTGATCTATCCTCTCCAATATGGATAAGTTAAACTGAATCTCCTAAGATGCTTCATTCTTTCAACAAGTATTTCCTGAGCACCTAATATCTAACAGGAGTCGGAGATGGAGCAGTGTAAAGAAAAACAAAAACAAGTAATACGTGGACCTCTAAGCATAGCGTGTGGAGCTTACATTCTAGGAGGGGCTAATAGACAACAAACAAATCCATATGTGCTAAGGAGAAAAACAATTCGGGGAAGAAGAATTCGGCACACCAAGTATGAGGGACTATTTGGGTCTTAAACGTTTGCAACTTTTGAGATTCCCTTGACCTTTCCTTCTTACTAACGTCTTGCCTCCAATTCACCACCTCTGCGTCTTGGATGGAGTTTCACATCTCAGGACAGGGATCTGGCTGCCTGAGCAACAGTCTGAGGGGATGGTTGGTACAATTCCAAGGTGCTGGGGGAGTGGGATGCTCCAAGGGCATTCTCTGACCTGTGGTCAAGGGGAAGGATCTGGGCCCAGAAATTCCTTAATTTTTTTCATTCTTTACAGACTACTCTGATAGACACTTTCTTACTCTGACCTTTCCAGACAACTCTTCCATATGAAACAAATTTGTCTTTTCTAGGCTCATTGTAAAGACAAAGATTAGAAAACAAACAGACAAACAAAAATCTCTCTGTTTATTCTATGCATTTCTTTACCTCCACAGCTCTGTCTTTCTCTTTTGAACTACTTTTCCCAAAATTTACACCCACATATTAAAAATTAAATTTTCTTTTCCCTTCTCTCTTGAACCCACTCCTATCACAGTTTACCCCCCACCCCACTCTATGATACCACCCTTGTCAAATCACCAGTAGAAGAGAAAAACTGATGATGAGAGAAGGAAATTATTGGGATTCATAGACTCTCCTGTTTTGAAAGTCTCTGCAAAATAATATAAATTCTAAACATCATGTGGTAACTTAGGCATGAGTCCCTGTGAAGACAAATGGTGGACTATGTGAGCTTTCTTATTCTTTGTATAAAATGGACCACGATACAAATGAAGAAAAATTATTTTAGTTATCATTTAGTTCACACACCATTTGTAGACTGACCTTCAAGGATCATTCAAGTCTCATATGACATTAGTCATAATACTTGTAAAAGGAAGGAAGGCATTCCTGATGCCTTAAATCAGTAAGGCAATAAAATATCATTTTCTGGGCTCTAAGCAGATCGTCAAATAAAATGTGTAAGAGAAAAAAGGATAATAAATCAATAATAATGGCAGTAATAGTAACAGCAATAATAATAATAGCTTACACTCACTGCTTATTATGTCACACACATACTGAGAGATATTGTATGATTCTGCACATAATTATACGTATGTAATTTATCTTCATGATAAAATCTTTCATGGATTATCACGACATTGTACATTAGGACACTGAGGCATAGAGAATACACAGCCAGTAAGAGACATGATTTATAAGTCTGTTGACATGTTTCTTCTCATCAGTTTCCACTTAGATTTAGCAGCTCTAAAGTACATAAAAGTATTTTCCAATATTCTGCACTAACAGCCACTAAGTGGGATGGAGCACTGCCATCTCTTGCTAATTGAGAACAGTGCGATAGAATAAATTTCATCCGTCTCCAAAGAAATGCTGCATGTTAAAATCCAGTCCTTATGCTCACATTTAGATTTGTTAATATTTTTATTGCAACTTTTATAACTGGGCCTAACCCTATACTAATTGTTTTAATCACTGCAACTTCAAGTAAGAGTAACTACTTGGCCATAATGAAGCAATCCAACATGACAAGCAGTCCCTTTCAGGATGATTACAGGATATTATAATTTCATAATAAACTCCAATGATGTTCTGTCTTAATTATACACATTAATAGATTCTGTACACATTTAATTATCTGCTACATTGATATTCCCATAACTTTTCAACAGTTCTGCTTGAATATAACTGGTGCTCAAACAGATTCACTACTGGGGCATAGCAAACAAGTTCTCACTGTACTTTAGGATGGAAACCACCCATGAATGTATGTGATTTTTTCATAGTTTTACAGGTATAACATGAAGTGATTAAATCTTATTGTTACATAAAAACACATGTTTATAGAGATTTAAGAGATAGTTTCTCTTCTACTTCAGCAGTCTGGCAGATAATGAAGTGGGGCTATGAATAAAATAACCATATATAAATATTAAAATATACTTTGTTTTTAAGAGACTGGCCTATTTTATGTATAATAAAGCCTCAATTTAAGGAGCTCATTTAATAGTAGAAGAGATTTGTCCTGAAACTTTCAACTATAGAAAGTTTTAAAAAATGTATGTTGTGTCCCTTTTTCACTGAAATTTTTATCAGAGATAGAGTCCCTCCAAAACATCTCTAGGGGTTTGTGTTAGGTTCTCAAGTCTATTTGGACAAGTATTAAAAGGTAACCCTTGGTCTTGCTATTTTTTTTCAAATTTGTGTAATAGATCTCTCTCCTTTTCAAATCATTTTCACCCCCCTCTCCTATTCCAAATACTCATCAGTATCATCCACTTCTCCTTGTTAATAATTTGATAATATTCAGCCTTGTTGTTTACACCTCCTCCCATTTTTACTGCCATGTTACTAGTCCTAATTAAAAAAAAAATCTTTTTACAGGCGATTGTTTGCAATAGCCTCCTAAAACTAGTGGCCCCTTTCTCACGACTTTCAGATTTGTCAGCTACACTGAGGGCTATTTGATGTAACCCAGGTCTGTGTTCTCTGTATCCTTCCCCGCCCCCCTTATCTCCTCTCCCCACTCTCTCTCCCACAAACACTAAATACATATACATGCACATTTATGAGTTGCCATTCTCTTGTAAGGGAAAGCTTTCCTAGTCTCATTTATTCATTTTTATTGGTTGATTGATTGGTATCAGTATAGACCTTTAGATTCTCTCACACAAAGCTTATACTAATGAGCTTGGCTACCAGAAATTGTATGAGAATGCCTGGTTTCCCAGACTTGCAAATAAAAAGTTATTCTTTTAAATTTGCATCAATTTGATAGGTGAGACATGATATCAGGTTTTAAATTTGCATTTCTCTGATTATGAGTGAGGTTTAATGCATTTTCCTATATTTAAGGGACTTTTTAATATCTATTTATTTATTTATCTATGATTTTTTTAATGGAGGTACTAGGGATTGAACCCAGGACCTCACGCATGCTAAGCATGTCTTACTGCTGTATAGCACAGGGAATTATATTCAGTATCTTGTAGTAACTTATGGTGAAAAAGAATATGAAAATGAATATATGTATATTCATGTATGACTGATGCATTATGCTATACACCAGAAATTGACACAACATTGTAAACTGACTGTACTTCAATATATATATACACACACACACTAAAAAAAGAGATGTTTTGAAGTTGTAAATTTAATTGATTTTTTAATTTACCCCAAAATATCAGTTTTACACTTTGGGCTTGGTTTTCAGAAAATTCAGTCCTATAGCTATAGGAAATAAAGGTTTATTTTTGGGCAGGCTTAGAAGTGTTCCCCTCTCTTATTATTGACTGGAAAGTTAAAAGTCTGAACTCATTGTGTATTTTCCCCACATCTTCTGGAATACTTCAAAGCAACAGCCAAACATTGTGCTCCTTATTTTTATAAAATAGTCTATGGCAAAAATTACATAGTCACCTCGGTCCTCCTACAAACATTTGGTTACAGATGTCTACAGATGATATTCTAAGTAACCCTTTGCCATGGATTCACCGCTTCTACATTACCACTGTCCGGGGGCTCATCAGTGTCTTGAAATATAATTGGATCAAATAACCAATTCCAGACATCACAGGGTCATTTCAAAGAACACTTTCATAAGGTTCTGTTCCCCCAGAGCCCTTCTGATATGAATTTCTCTATTATTTAGGGTTCAGTCAGGGAAGAAGAACAACTGTAAGTGATAAAATAAAGGATCAGTTATAGGCAGTACACCTTATGCACCTGTGGATGCTGGGGGGAGTATCTGGTGAAATCATGAAGTTACTGGAGATCAGGAGGGCCACCAGTCAGGAAGAAAAGCTAGGCATGACCCAGAGGAAAGCAAGGACAGCTTTAAACCATGAAGACAACTGGTCACCTCTGTCTGTCACGGCCTCTCAGCTTGATGACGTGGTGATGGGCAGAAGAAGCCGCTTCTCTTCACTTGACCCACAGCTGGAAGAAACTGAGTGGCCCCACGGGACCTAGAGTCTCTGCAGTTCTGGCTGTAGCCCCACATCATCTTCTGTAAGACAGATCAGCGACCCGCGTGTGAGCTACACTGACCTTTAGAGAGGAATGGCCACCGCTTCACTTTGGCCTTACAAATCTCACATAATCTCTCCTATGGTCAAACCTAACCTGGAAAGAAGAAACTAGAAAATGCAGCTCCATTTAACCGAGTTAATGATGTACAAACTATCACAGCAGGAAGGTGTCATTATGTGACGCCGTGGAAGTCAACAGCTTTTCAAACATTTCAGAAATCGGTCTACTCCACATCCTAATTATCGCATTTTGACTCATCAGCTCAGCCCTTAATTCTTCAATTTGTGGAGAATTATATTGCATTTTGACCTGTTGCTTAAAATTGCTAAAAATTTCATACCTTTTATAAATGGGTTTAATTTCCACGAAATGTGTTATTATTTCTCTAGATTAGGTTTCATTGTTTCTATATTTAATAGCATGTTTGTTTGCATGTAATAGAGCCCCGATACATGAGAACTGTGAAAAAAAGAAAATAGGACTAAAAATAAAAATATAAATTATGTAATTTAATGACAGTTTTATGCATGCTGATTAAGTTCCAGGATTGAGGATTTTCATCCTTGGTACTCCATGACCTAGCCCCATAATAACTAACAAACCATGGGAATCAGACTAAATTTGGAGGTTTTTCCAAAATCTTGCAAAGTCTGAAAGATCTATCATTGGAAAAAGTTCTCAAAATAGAAAACACAATTTACCTAATGCCAGAATGTATTTGACATAAAAACTGTCATTTGAGAACTTGCTCTGCTCCTTTACCTTGTGTAGAAAAAATTTTAAAATGTTGCAGGGGACAATCTCTGCCTTCTACATCAGTCAACATGAAAGCTGTGCTTTAAAGGAAGTCATGTCTTGTTCCGATTGTTACCAGTGGTTCCTGCCAGTACTCCATAGCCAGTATTCTGAATGAGTTTGTTTAATGCAAGAAGCATGATACTGCTGATTCTAAAATGCTAATTAAATTTTTATGGAATATCCAACTAGCCATTTAAAAAGTCTATGTGCTGGTCTAATGGCTTGAAAGTATGTGTATATTTTAACTGGCATTCTATATTATTCCATTTTTGTGATGATTAAACAGTAATTCTTACAGAATTAACACATAGACTAAAATAATACATTTGCTAAAAGAGGTTATTGATTCCAGGGTATTATTCCAGAATTGTGTTAGGAAAAGTCAGACTCTTTACAAGGATTTTAATGAGACTCTATTCCATAATTGATCAGTCATCAATATCTTTCTAGAATAAAATTTTTAAAATTCTAAAGGACATTTTATCGAAATATTTACTTTCAGTTATTGTTAATAACTTTAAAGAAATCCTCTATAAGTCTTTCTTCCATCTTTTTATTCCCATATTTTTTTCTTTCAGGCTCTTTTTCTCTTTGGTGTGCTCACTTTCATTTACTGTTTCTTTTGTTTGCTTATTTAATTTCTATTTTCAATTGTCAGTATGCATTAAATATTATTCTTCATCTCTATGCATTCTTATTCAACTTTAGGTAGAAAGAAACATTTCCTTTTTTGTTCTCCACTATAGTGCATGCATTTTTATGATAGCCTCTGTAATAACTGATTCCTATTACTTCTCTACATGTCTGTCACCTCCTGCTATCCTGCAAGCACCTGGGAGTCAGAGACCATGTTTTACTTTAAATGCCCAATGTCAACCACAGTTAGCACCAAAGCAGACGGAGGCTGAAGGATGAATATGTGGAGGACTGAATAGTAAAATCAAAGTGCCTTGAGAATCATAGACTGTTCATCTTAGAGGCATCAAAGATATAATTTGAAAATTCATGAAGCAGAAGTAAACCAATGTTTGTACAACAATTAGGAGTAAGCTTCAAGAGAATGATGGCTCTGTATGATCAATGCCTTTAGTGCCCTGGTATTGTAACTGTCCATGCATTCTGTGAGCTTGAGACAGAGGAATAGCAAGTAGCTTGAATAGGTAGCACATTTTTGTAGGGTTAATTTAATACTTATCTCTTGTAGGTCTTCCTTTTTGTTCACTGGGAATGAAACATCTTCACTATGAGTTAAAGAAAAAGCCTTCACAGGGTTAAGAATCACTAAAACACAGTGATCCTTAACTCCTAAGGAACTCCCTTAACTTAAGGAAACATAAGTTAAAATATAAATAAAATATACACGAGATCAATGTAAAAACACCTTGCTTATGAATCATCGTCTGACTATTGCTTCAGAGGCTGATGAAGTTTTATATCAAAGTGGGAAAGGATTGACATGTGCTCTCTGGTCTTGTCAAGTTCCTGGTGAGACATGCAGGCATATACATGGTAAGAGTGTACAAATGATGGTTTCTCCCAACTGATTCCTAGAACAGCCATGGGTACAAAGCCTCAGGCCATTTTTTGTTTCACTTTTAATATATGCTTAAGTTAAGAAATACATTAAGAATAGCTTCTTTTCTTCATTCACTCATTAGTATTGTAAGAGAAACTTTGGCTTCAGAGCTGGCTATTAGAGCAAATGATATTTCCTTATTAGTTTCAATTTTTTTTGTTATCTTTCTATTGGTAATTCTTACATATTATTTGAGAGATTGAAAGACTACTTTGTATGTCTTAGATGTATCTCCCTAGTGGCAATAAAGTCATCAATATTAGTTGAGATGGTTGAAATAAAGAAATTTTCACAGATAGCCAAGGAAAATATAGGTAACCCTTCCCTAAAAGGTCATAAAATTGATGTATATCCATGTTTACTAAATGATTAGCTTCTGTTTTGAAAACCAGAAAACGCACAATACACAGACCATTATATCAGAAGAAAAAGAATGCTTCTTGAATGCATGTAATATGTTTTTTGAAGGATCACAGAGAGATTTAGAAAGTCTTTATTTAGATTATTGTGAACTTCATATATGTTAATTAATAAAATTGAATGGTCTTTAATGTGTTAAAAGAAAATATATATGCATACACACACACACACACAATTAAGGTAATTTACAAATTTCATTCTCTTCCTGAGAATAGAACAAATTTCTAGTAATATAAGTGAGCCAGATTTTTTTTTAATTTTTAGGGAAAAAAAGATACAAAATTAAACATGATTCTTAACCCAGTCCTCAATAAATTGAGGCGATATGTCTTACTGTGTGCAACTTGATTCTGTAGCTACCTCAGTCCTAAAGGAAATAGGAATAAATGATTTAATGCACTCTCCAATGCTAATTTTTCAAATTGTTTCTATTTAGATAGATGCACCTAACATGAAATCTTTTTGGCACAAAAATCCATATAGACGGAGACTAGAGTAAATCTATTTTTTAGAGGAATTCTGGTTTATAGAGAATGCGTTACATTGAAGTTACCATGCATTTTTAATTAAAAATAATTTTCAATTTTTTACGACATCCCTAGGGTGCTATAAAATCAGGGTTTGTAATCACCAAGATAGACAGTTTACCATATGGCTTCATATAGTATTATGGCTCTGCAAGTAGCGGTTTTAACTTTAAGTATATGTTTATCAAAAATGCTGAAAGGACACTGTGTGCTTTTTCAGGTTTATGGAAAGGAAAAAGATGTTAATTCAACATCTTTACATATCTATCCCTGTTTCTTGTAACCCCTGATCCTCATTAATGGGATGCCCTGAGGGCCACTTAAGTGCAAGTAAGCGTCAGTTGAAAATGCATTATGACTTTATTTTCTTCTTAGAAAAAAGAGTCTCGATCCATTTTCAACCTTATAAATTATAAAGTGCCGCTGCCCGTCACTGAGGTCTTAACTACACTGAGGCAGAGTTCTCGGCTTGTCGGGTATTAATAATGGCTCTGCCTGTCTGCCCTTCAGCTGAGACATTAAACTGAGGTCTCATTGGCTTGCCTCTAGTGGCTGCTCAAGTGGAGTTAAAGATCGCATCACGCTGTTCTGCAAGAGGATGGGGCAACCTCAGAGTCTTGACCTTCATTTTCAAAACATGCAATACACAATGCTGGGGGTAAGTTATTGCTTCATACCTAAAGCTGCCAATCTGATTTCCATGAGCTGTGGAATCTTTAAAATCAAAACAATGAATTCAAGTTTCACTTCAGGATATTTTGGAATTATGAAACATAATGCAATCTCTTTTTATTCTGTTTTTCATTGCTGTAAATGGAATAGGCATATCACCAATTTGACGAGAAATAACCTTTCTATTATAGCTAGATTTTACTTGTCTACAAAAATGCCTTTCAAGAACTCATTGTCTAAGTTACATAGGACATTGGAGAGAAGAGGCAGAGCAGCCTCCACTTGCTGAAAGACCAAGTCTCTATTTCAAACACCACATTAGATCAGAGCCTTGAAGGAAGACAGAATAGTACAAGATGCATTCCAAGGAACATTCCTGTCTCCTTTCAAATGGATTTTGATTGTTTGCAAACTACTTGAAGCAAGCAATATACTCACTTAAATCTTACCTGAGGATGTCATATTATCAATTATAAAAGTAAATGGTGGGAACAACCCAAATGTCTACCGGCTAGTAAATGAATAAACCTAGTGTGGTATAGTCATATAATGGAGTACTATTCAGCCATAAAAAGAAATGAATACTGATACATGTGTTATCAAGTCCAAACTTGTTCTGCTCGCCAATAAATTGGGAAACGAGGTGTTAGGGCAAGGATTATTCAGAAAGCCAGAAGACTGAGAAGATGGCAGACTAATATCCTGGAGAACCATCTTCCCTAAGTCAGGATTGAGGCTCCTTTAATACTAAGAAGGGGAGAAGGTGTGGTTGGTTGTTTCAAGCTTATGGTCTCAGAATCCTTTGTTCTTGCAGCTGTCCATGTAGGTCAGGTCATGGTGTCCCAGTAAACCTCCAACAAGACAAGTGTTACATTCTATTCTGCAACTTTTTATCTGTATATGAGTGAGAAAGTATTATACCCTTACAGTTCAGAGCTTTGAGAATAGGCTACCTTGTATATTTTGGGCTGTAGGCAACATTCTCTTCAAAAGGTGCAGAACCAGCATGACTAAGCCCAGGAAACAGAGCACAGGGTTGGAGCTAAAGGAACAGACCTAATATGGAGTCACGTTTGTTCCTCCCTGTTACACATGCTACCTTCTGGATAAACTTTGAAGACATGCCAAGTGAAGAAGCCAAACACAAAAGACCACAACCATGCATGATTCAATTCATATAAAATATCCAGAATTGGCAAATCCATAGAGACAGAAAGCAGATTAATGGTAGCCAGGGGCTGGGGGCAAAGGAGAATGGGGAAAGACTGATCCATGGATGTGAGCGATGAAGATGGTCTGGAAGTAGATAGCTGTGATGGTTGCACAGCACTGTAATTAGTAAGTGGCACTAAATCATACATTTTAAAATGGTTGAAGTAGTATATTTCATGTTCTGTGTATCTTATCATAATAAAAAGTTGTCAGTATGGAGTTAAAAAAGTAACAAAGGAACAATTTGCATTTTAAAATTAGGGTGAAAGAGGAATTACCAAGATAACTCAAAGCATACTCATTTGGATTACATGAAGAGAATCACATCTTCCATGCATATCAATGGTTTTTCTTGACGACTAAAAGAAACTAAATGCCATCACATGATTGTATGACATGAAACAGAAGAATGAAAGTGATCACCATCTACATCTTGCTTGCAAGTTAATAGTCACAGGTAAATACCCTGAAAGGAGGTTCTTCCCATTTCAAGCTATTACCTCTTAGCTTCTAAGTTCCTGCCTCATATTGCTTAAGCAAAGAATGTTAAATGTACAGAATGAATGAAAAAGAAACGTTATCATTTTTAAAAAGAAAAAGTCTATAATTTTAAAGTCTTCTTTTAAATAAAAACTCCAAAGATGTAGAATCATAAAATCAAAGAAAGATAGATTTCTCCAAATACTTATTATTTCAGGAAAGACATACAGTCAGACTCTTTGAGGCATCTCAGGAGAAAGCCCTGAGGCTACCTCAACCTTTGTAGACCACCTCCTTGGGGCATCTGTAATAAGAGTGAGATCACTTTTAACTCATCCTTATCAAATAATATACGACACTTTGCCTTGTCACCCAGGATAGCAAGAAATGTAAAGCACTCTTTCAACTTTATGGAACAACACATTTCAGAAACCACTGAAGGAAAGTTTATGTTTTAAGAATTTCCTCCTTAACACCGCTCTCCCTACCATGACTTCATAAAGAAGCCAACCAGTTTAAATTTATGACTCATCTAGACGTCTAGGTCACTCCATTAACCCCTATTATGCTACCACCATGCAAGAAATAGATCTCCCTGGAACTTGAGACTTGAAAGGAATGAAAAGCTGGTTGAAATAATTCAAAGACAATAGACGCAGGAGGCAGACAGAGAGATATAAATGCTATTATTTCTAGTTTTCTCTAAATGTATGCAATATTTGATTTGGAAACTGCAAATCAGATTGAATTCCTTCAGTGCCTGGATTAAGATTTTATAATCGTATGTTCAATAGCATGTCTTCTTTTCTCAAGGACCAAACCAGGGTGACTCTGAACTGAAAGAAGGAAACAGTTACCAAACTTTTTTAGAAAAATTTCCTCAAGGGAAAAGAGGAGGGAAAGGATATGAGGGGACCAGCTTTGTAAAACTTGGGCTTAGCTTTTGCAATTGAAGTGATAACTTTGACAGCTAGGTAGCTACTTTTAGTACATCACAGCTCTTCATAAAACTCCCTGTGTTCAAGGTGAGAGGCTCAATAAAAAGCTATAATAGAGGTAAAGCTGGAAGAAGGGAAAAAAACTTTCTGTATAAACCCATTTTAAGTACACTTATTAGTGCAAAATAATTTTTACTGTAAATATTTCATACTGAGTCAGATTTTTCCAATATATGATCTCCTACATGGAAATAAATTAGGGATTTTTGAAAGCTGCATGAATATTTTCAAACCGCTGGCAGAAAAAAAAAAGTGTTAATAGTACTTTAAGAGACTGCACAATGAACAATTTCCAAAAATACCTAATTCAGAGTAGGTGCATAACATGCCAACATCAACTAGTTAACTTAATTCTAAGGTAGAAAAAATATCAATTTTATTTATTAAAAACATTAAAAAATTTTTAAGGTAAAATCAATCATTTGGCTTTGTGTAGCCAAACTATTAGCAAATTGATGAAATTCCCTGTTTTCTCTATTTTCAAAGACTTTGGGAAATATGAAAATGTGGCTTTACTGTGTTACACACAAACACAAAAAATATGTATATATATACATCTAAACTAATATAGTGAAGATCATCCAAAAATTACATGGAAATATGGAAACTGTGGTGATACCAAGTTAATTAATAAGGAAGAAAGAGCACAGTCTCTTGTCCAGAACACCATTTTTATAAGAGATGGCATAAGCTGCTAGGCACTTCTCTGTTCTCTTTGAATATTTGATAGTAAAAGTAATAGCCAGTGTGTATTGATTAATTACAAGTGTACTACCTCACTTAATTTTTAAAACAGACTAAGACACAGAGACATCCGTTGTCTTGCTAGAAGTCAAGATTCTAGCAACTGGCAGAACATGGCTTTGCACCTATGCCATCTGAAGCCAGAGTCAGTGCCCTGAGCTTTTATTCTGTCCCGAGGGGACAGCCCTAAAAACACAAAGCTCGATGTGTAAAGAATTTGTAATACATGTCATTCAAGTTTCTAATCGACTCAAAGTGATGGGGCTGATTGTACAAATATTGCACTTTTCATATTTTCCAGAACCTTACCTAAAAAATGTATAAATTTAAATATGCAACATAGGAAATTAGGGTTCACATTGAGGATATTTAGAATGAGGCCTCATTCTCAGACAAATCAGGAGCCCATTTCTATTCCTTTATAAAATGAAGATGAAAACATCTCAGTTCTTTTTAAAAGCACCATTAAGGAGTAATAGGAGGAATGATCTTGGAAAGGAACATGCCCTGGGATGCAGGGATGTCGTGTGATAGGAACTTTATATTAAATTCATTCCAGATCAGCTTTCTCTCCACTCTTCATTTCCTCACCTTCCCTGCTGCCTTATTATCTCCCAAGTCCTCCAGCCCAAGGGGAGTCAGTAAAATACAGGGTTTGAGGTCTATATCCTTATTTACTTCTTAACGGAGGTACTGGGGATTGAACCCAGGACCTTGTGCACGCTAGGTACACACCCTACCACTGAGCTATGCCCTCCCCTTGAGGTCTATATCCTGAAGAGCAATAAAGTGAGAAAACAATTGGTTGCAGAAATCAAAAACCTAAGTGTTATTCTTGATGTCACCACCATCCATCTATCTAGCTTTGCTACCTTGGGAAACCATTGAATTTCTCTGAGACTCTCTTCATTTGTAAAATGACAGTAATTATACCTGCTCCGAGTTTCTGTGAGAATCAAATGAGATAACGTATGTGAAAATACTTCGCGAATTGTCCAAACGTAAGCTGCTCTTTTTGGTGAAGAAGATAATTTAATGATGAACCCCTTCTCAGTATGATTATAAATCCAAAAGCCATGAAAGCTTTTTAGAAATGATGTATTTTGACTTCCTTGGTCTTATTACCAGCCTAAGACAGCTGTCAACCAAAGTGATAGTCACGAAAGAGACAGACACAGAGACCAGGTTTTGGTTCCAGCGTGAGGAGGACCAGGCCTGAAGCTGGTGGAGGAAGGCTAGTGAGGACAGGATGCCCCATGAATGCTGAGTCAGCAGGCCTGGCTGGCATGCGAGCGTTTTTTAAATAGATAGAAATGCCATTTCTTTACTTTTTAAAGGGTTCTGAATGTCTGACATTTTAGATATGTACATATTTAATTATGTATTTCAAAGATAAATTTGAATGATTCAGCCACTCTTACAATCATCTATTATGATGAATATATATATACATCAATCAATGTGCTAAAAGTTTTTCCTTCTGTAGCAATGGTTCAAATGAGTTTATTTCTTTATGTACATAAACAAAACTCCCAGATACACAATCATTGCGTTAGCAGTAATGAAACATTTTTAAGAATTCAGAATTTGTCATTGATGACTTGCCAGATTTCTCAATGAATTGCTTTGCCTCAAAGAGCTGTATGCCACTAAAACATACGTGTATTAAAATGTGAGAAAACAGAAAACAGTAAGATGAATTCAAACACAGATTTATCTAGCAATCATGGTCATAGTTCTCTAAAAGTTGTGAATAAGAAAAAAGTTCTAACTGTTAAAAAATTTTCTGTGAATACTTATTTCACTCTTAACAGCTAGTAGTGGTCTGGCTGCTATGTTATTGTTATTAGAAGAGTAAGACAGAATGCCCATGACACAGATTTAAGAAAGGAACAAAATGAGGAAAATATATACGAGTTAAAGCACAGGAGAAGTGGAGCTCTGATCCCGTATTTCTTTTTTTTTTTAAATGAAGACTGAATATCCTTTCAAGTTTTTTCCCCTAGAGTCTCCAAAATAGAACACTGTATTGAAATCAGCAGGTCATGCCCAAGAAGATAGTTTAACTGCTAATTAACACTAGATGATATACTGAGAATTATATGCTAATTAATTCTCTGTAGGTCTAAATGCCCTTTCTTCTATGTCATTTTCAATGAACATAGTAATATGAAGACTAAGGTGGCATGTTTGCCAAATGAATTAGTAATCAATAAAAATTGTGTGTCAAAAATTAGACGTATTAGGAATTTTTTTAAAATAAAGATGATTAAAGTGCAGAAGATTACTTACTGGAAAAAACTCACAGACATTTGTATAAATGCCAACGTGGACAGTTTCGAAAAATACAAAAAGCATTACCGCAAGAGAAAGGAAAGAGAGTGAGAAAGGAATTTAAAATCAAAAGCATCCCCTCTTGTAAACCCTTCATTTCAACAGAGTCGGACATGTCTACAGTCCAAGAGCGTGGTGTCAGTGTGACCCAACTCTGTCCTGATGAGTGAGTTTCATAAACCCTTTACGAGTGCTGTTTCCAGCCAACCTTTCAGGAACCGCTCCAGATTGCAGACAGTGATGAGGCAGAACATGCCTGATTATTCAAAGAGCACAATTTCCCCTGGGGAAGGTACGCCCACAGATAAGTTGGGGTGTGGGGGATAGCCAGAGATTGAGTAGCTTCACTATATGTTCCTTCCAGAAATCTCAATATTTTTAACTGTGGTCACCATGTCTCGCTGTTTTGCTGATACCGTTCATCACTGCTTCCTCTGCACTCTGCCGAGGGCAGAGGTTCACCTGTTTAATAATCTCTCCACCACAAATAAAAACTATCAAACGGATTTTAAAACCTCTGTGGTCGATCCTTCTGTAAAAGCCCCACTATCTGTTGGTCTTTAGATGTGATTTGTCTGCTTATTTATTTATTGCTTTCATGCATTATTCTATTTGGTCTCCAACATTTAAAAAAATACCTAAATATTTTACAATCATTAAAGCTGGCTGGAGAGCTTTAAAAAAACATTGTTGCAAAAGAGTCTAGCAAAAGACTCCCTTTTGGTGATGGGAAGGTTGAAATGTGACTGAATAGAACAATTATCATTTTTCACTTGCAAAATAATTCATCTCTTGAGTAAACGTTAGCTGCGCATACGTTTTTTAATAAGGATAAAATATGCATAGAAACTCAGAAATGATAATGTGCACCCAACAATGCATGTCACACAGGGAATGTCATTGTTTTGCTTTGTATTGACAAGTTTTTTTAAATAGCAATTTTTTAAATAGCAAAAGGCCAAATTATAGTCCCACAAATGAATGCATTTTATTTTTTAACTAACAGAACTGGTACATATTGAAAATCAAAATGAATTTTCACTGGTAATAGTTATAAAGAGTCAAGGTACACAGTGATAAAAGGGCTTTTTGAAAGAGCAGGGCTTGATGGCTAACGCTGCAATTGAATTGTTTTGTGATCTAGCGTAAGTTTCTAAACCTCCGTCCTTAAGTTTCCACAAGTGCAAAATACATGTAATAATACTTGCAACAATGATATTGTGAGAATTAAGTAAGAAAACGGAAAAAAATTATCTAGCATATTGCCTGGCATATAAAAGGCAACAAGTGTTAGAAAATAATGGTTGTTATACAAATAAACATACTTTTTTCTTTAATCAGTGGTCCCATATTTAGGTTTAATTTAGGGGGAGCCAATACCATTACTGAAAAGTAATGAATAAATAACACTAACATGCAAAGCTGGTGCCATGAAAAGAGTCATAGGTTCTGATCACGTTCAATTGCCATGAATACCAATGTTTAAAATCATTAATCATGACTGAAAACGTAGTTTGGTCCTGCTGTGTTATTAACTCTCCGAGTCCTTTTTCATCTTTGGGTGTTTGTTCCTTTCAAGAGAGGAAATGTCTAGCAATTAAATGCATGTGGATAAGTTTTTGGGACCAGACTCTATAGATTCTATTCCTGGTTTTAATATCCATAGCGGTGTAACCTAGGGCAAACTGCCTGTCTCTCTGTGACTCAGTTTCCTCACCTGTATACTTCTTAGAATTGCTGAGGGTATTAAATGAGTCAAGGGTTATAAATACTTAGAGTATTATCCAATGTGAAGTAAAAAGTTGATTTATTATTATCTATAAAACACAGGTAAGCTGTAGATATCAAAAAACTTCCTCAAGCTCTGTGATTCCATAGCCACATAATTTGGAATGTACCCTATACTTAACTATTAACATGAATTTTCCCGGATCTGACAGCCCTTTACCATTTTATTTCCTCTCTCCATTACTCTCCTTCTAAGCCTCAGGATACAACTAGGAGACAATTTGCCCATCGATTCCTATCCTAACACATACTGGAGTCCTAAACATGGATCTGCTGTGTCTGAAAATTGCCATGATTGAGATGTAATCAGCCTATTGCTTAGCGTATCTGTTCTACTATCACAGATTTCAAATACACCCCTCCTGGCAAAATACAATAGTACAGTGTTTCATTCTTCTCTCAGTGACATTGAGTCTAACATGAAATCAAGGGAAGGAGTGCTGGAGGTGTTTAAAGAAATTTAATTGCTCCCTAATATACCTAAACGCCCCTTACATTTGTTACATTCCCATACATCTTCACCTTCCCCTAAAATTTCTTTATCTTACCCAACTTTTCTTCTTAACCTTGGCAAACTCACCCTGGAAATGGAGATTTTTCCCTCAAAGGGGAAAAAGGACATCTCAGGGAAATCTGGGGACAGGTACAAATACGAGACAAAAGAATGATACTGGGGATAACCTGCTAGTAACATGGTATCAGCAATAGTGAGGATGAATTTAGTAATTATGTTATGCTTCTCCGTAACAGTGATTGATCAAGTCATGCAATTCTATATTCCATATGAGAGCCACTGGCATCAAGATTCTCCGTCTGTTCTGCACTCCTCTCCACTTACCTCATCATTCTGATGTCATCTTATTTCCTTGCAATTTGTCCTCCTTGGTGAGCCATTTCTCATCCTTTGCCTAAATGCATTTTGATATGTGTCAGGTTATATCTCTCATTATCGCCAGAACAAAGGTCCCAGTCCATGTCCCTATGAAATCTTCATTAACTAGTTGACAAAAAAAAAAGAAGAAAAACAGTGGAGGGTTTTACTACTTCAATCATGTATTATACAGCCGCGTGTACATGACTCTAATTATATGTCTGGTATATCCTTTGTTATACACTTAGTCATCTTACCTGCAGAGTATACACATCAATATTAAAAATAGAAACATTTAAAAAACATACATTGATTTTTTTTTTACATTTATATCTACTCTTCCTAAAATTCCACTAATCTAAGAGTAAAGACAATATTAATGGTAAAACAAATAAATCTATCCATAAGGGGAAAAGAAATTAAGAGAACAGGAAAAAAAAAGCCAGTGGATAGAGGACTTCAGGAAATTGCTGTAGGTTAGAGAGCACATGGAGGAATGGAAAATGCCTTAGAAGGAAGCTAGTCTAATTGCTTACAGAGGAAGATATCCACAAGAAATGAGTCAATTTGTGGCTAAAATCCCAGTGAGGCAACAAATAGGTATGGAGCTCAAAACAGAGAAACCATTAAAAAAAAAAAATTGCAAACATAGTCAGGTGACTAATACCCATCTCTTCCTCATCTCTCAAAACACGCATATGAAACACATTCTTATGTTTCTGGAAGTGGTAACACTGACAGATTTCAGCCTCAAGGACACTAGGCTTAGTAGAGGGTTGACGTACAAGGCTAAAAGTAGAATATGTGAAGGTCTGGAACCGAACCGTGGGACCACTAGCCCCCGCAGTGTCCATCCTTCATCCTAACTACCAGAACACCCACTTCAGAACCCCAAGCAGGAGGCTGAAGAATTATTTTCTTGAAAAACTCAATTATTCTAAAAGCAATGTTGGAGGTTCCCTCCAATGATCAAATTTGCTCATCCCTAGGACATCTGTGGTAACAGTCAATAAGCCCCAGTCATTTGAGGAAAGACTTCAGCCTGAAAAAGAGAGACCAAAGCACACAGTAGAAGAAAGAAACTTAGGGGAAATAGAAACCAAGTAGGGAGCAGGAAATCTAAGTGTATCATCTGTATCTTCAAAGAAAGGAGAAGATATTCCATCTATGAAACAAATGCAGGGTGCTATTAATTTAAAAGGAATAACCAGGAAACAGGAAATGACCCTTGCAAATTAAAATCATGATCACTGAAATTAACTACTACTACTATTAATAATAATAATGGCAATGGAAAGGTTGAATCACCCACAGAATTTTCCAAAAAGCAGAACAAAACTATTTTTTTAATGTTAAAAGCAGTATAAAAAAATTAGAGACAACCAAGAGTATCCAAAATTCAACTAATAAAATAAAGAAAATGAAGAAAACAAACCATGCAATAGTTTCCCATAACTGATGGTTTTCTCTAAACTGAAATTCCACATACTCATTTCAGAACACCTGGGAAAGATGGTATGGCGGTTACACATATGGAGTCTAGCTCCAGAGTGCCTGGACTCACCACCCATCTGCTCCACTTATCAGCTGCATGACTTCAGACAGTTCACTTGGAGTCAGTGTTCAGTTTCCTCATCTGTAAAATGGGGTTGATATCGACACTATCTATCACCTAAGGTCATTGTGAGGATTAGATTATTATTAAATGCACACAAAGTTCATGAAGTAGTATCTTACAGTGAGTAATCAAGAATTGATTATTAATACAATTATTGTAAGAGTTTTGAAGGTGGGGTGGGAAGGGTTTACATATAAAGTGTCAGGAATTGGAATGGCATCAGGTGTTATAAACAACACATTGGAAAAAAGATAAAACAATGCTTTCACAAATTTGAGGGGAAGTATTTTTAACTTTGAGTATTTTAGAAGCCAAGCTAACATTTAAGTGTGAGGGTAGAACGAAAGTATTTTTAGAACTTCAGAATTGTCCCATTTTTGTTTTTGTTTTGCTAGACATCCATGCATTCTTTTTAAAGAAATTCCTGGAAGGCATGCTGCCTTAAAATAAGAATATAAATGAAGAAAGAAGATATTGGGAAGCCAGAATCAAGAATTCCACCAAAGGACAGCAGTAAAAGAAGTCTCAGAATAATAGTTGTGCATCAGGCCCGGAAGCCAATATAAATTCATGAGTGGATCAGATGTCTATAGGAAAAGAGATGGTTAGAAAAATAAATAGAACTGATAAATTATTTCATGTATTGGACCGCTTGTAAAATATTATCAAGATGAGTTTAAAGCATGAGTCTGAGCGTTATGGAAGATTCACTATAAATAAAAATTAAGTGAATTAAAAAAAGACAAATATTAGTTACCAGAAGAACAATAACATGTGTAAGAAAAAAATCGCACTGTACTTACTTGGCTCAGAAGTGAATTCCATTTACAAAATCATAGTATTTATTTAACTAGATCCCTACTATAAGTCTCCCAAAGATAGTGGAGAGGTGGTGAGGACAATTGTTATTTTTCACAATAGTCTGTAGTTGGCTAATGCCTGACACTTATAAGCTAAGAAGGTAGTAAAAGTTTAGTATTTAGAAGCAAAGTGCTAACTAACAGAAGGAAATACTAAATAAGTTAAAATCTGTTGCTGGGTAACATGACAGAGGTCAGGGAGAACGGAAATGTGTTCTTAACAGGTTTCGTAGTAAGACTTGAAATTTTCAATTTTGTGCCTGTGTTAAATGAATGCAGTTATAGATTCACTGTAAAATAATATTTCATTAAAACCTTGTGACTCTCTGAATGTCTCTTTCGACTCTAGAACCCTCTCATCTTAGCTAAATATTTCATATACTAGTTTTACCACCTCTTTCTCTGACCAGCTTTTAGGCTTCGTATTCTCTTACAAATTTCCCTTTTCCCTGTTTCAGGACCTGCCAAAGAGCCTGCGGGTTATAACAGCAGGTCCTTCCCATTAATGCTGCTGGCAGAGACGCCCAAAATATTCCTGATTGATTGAAGCCTGCTTTGCTAGTCCCTCACTTTCGGGAACACTAAATTCCTTTGCAAATTAAAAACAAACACAGCTGAACTATCTTATGTTTAATTTAGCCTAGCCCAGATTAATGGAACTTCAGGCAGTTTGGAACCCTTAGGAACTTTCCTGGGATAATTATAAAAACGTGCATATTGGCACCAAATTCCTTTCTTTAAATCATTATTTTAAACACTGTATTTTTTATTCTAAGATGCTAGATTTTTAGAGTGGTTTTCTGTGTTCGGGGGGCATTAAAATGTAGAAATATAGAGTAGATAAAAAGTAAAATTAATTATTGTCATAATGAAGCCTCTCCCTAAAAAATTACATCAGATTTGCTTACAAAATTTTGTCATAAATAACTACTGATTACTAACACATGGGGAAGTACATGTATATTATATACAAATTCACACACGTATATGTAAAATTTGGTGCAGCTGAGATGGCTGTCCCTGCCTTTTATTCTCCCCACTGCAGTAAACACATACAAAGGCTTTCCTTTGGTTCTAAAGCTACAGCTGTGGTGTACAAATTAGCTCTTGGTTCTGGCAATGCTGAAGCCTGGCTATTTAATATAATCTGCCCCATGACTTTGCACAAAAAGAAAAACAAACAAAAAAATAAAAACAGAGGTAAAAATTCTCAACGTGTCTTATCAAGTTTATAACACCTTAGTCTGGGGAGCTGTTACAGTCTCAAACAGTTCATGCCTGTGTCACAGAATGCCATTATAATATTTCTTTGGCCCTCCTTCTTAGAGAGGTTTTTTTTTTTTAAATATTAACTCTTTTTTTTTTTTTGTGGCTATTGGGGTCTCCTGCTACAATTTATTCCAAAATACTGCCCAGTGGAAGAGTAACCACAAATACTTCCTCAAAGATTTCAGTATGCTAGGTTCTCCATTATTTCTAGGGTTCCCACATGTCCTCATTTGCCTGAGAGGGTCCAGTTTATGTTTCCCAGCAAAATTAAAAATAGTAATCAATTTCACTAACAAAATTGCCTGATTCAGGTTTGTAGCTGTTGCATATGTAAGGAGGTAGTGGATCCAAGTTAGGTCCTTAGTATTTAAAAAATGAAATATGTAAATATTCTAGATCCTTGCAAGAGAAACAGTCTAGAGTTTGGAAAGGTAAAAAGAAACAAGCATTTGAGGGGGATAAGTAAACACAGTTCGAATACAGTGAGTTTAGAAAATCCTTAGAATCAAGTGGACCAACGAGAAACACACTTAACACATGGAATCCTGACATCAGACTTAGACCAAAGCTGTTTTCAGCCTGGTTTGAGATTCTTAGCGTACAGTGGGAGACACGTTGTGACTGAGATCAGACCTACTGTGATTCCTGTATTTTGACTAAGCAGAGTCAGGAATCTTACCTCACAGGTTATCTTTTGTGAGAACCACGTAAAAGCTGACGAACTATAACCACTCAGACAGTTTTGAGCAGCAACTTGTGGCCATACTGGCATCACATCTCCACTTCAACAAATACACAAAATACACCATAGGAATACAGAGGAGGGAGCCGGTCGTTCTTCGCAGAATAGAACCTGGTGATGAAGGAAAGCTTTCCGAGGGGAGAAAACATTTTATTTAAATATTTAAAGATGAGTCAAAGTTTGCCATATCAGGGAAGGAGAAGTCAAAGTCTATTTCAGACCCATTATAGTCCAGGAGTATGACTAGAAGGGCAGTACACGCATAGATCCATCAAACCAGGCCCAGGGAACAACAAATGTTATCTTACCTGTCTTAAACGCGATTACACTGCACTTCAGTGGCAGAAGCTGCAGGTTATCTTCTAACATGTATTTTCCCCTTGTTCTTTAATTAAAAAATAATAATGATCTAGGCACATGGCTTTCCCATTTCAATCCCCAGCCCCCTTTGTCACTAGTTGTAACTGAATGACTTAGTTTTATAAAGGGAAGGGTTATATTGTTAAGTGATGCTTCTGTGAGGCGCTTACTCGAAAAGGTAAGAAGTATCGCTTTTCTCCACCGCTTTCATTTCTCCGTCTGCCACCTGGAATGTGGCTGGGAGACTGAGGTTCTAGCAGATCTGAATCACAGGAACAGAAGCCACAGAAAGTGACGGTGCAGCAACTGAGCTGGAAGTTACCTGGGGCCATTCTCGCAGTCCTGGATTTTCTATCCCTGTAATTATTTTAATCAAAAGGAATCAAAAGACACACCTCACTTTTATATTAGCTGAAGCTAATCTTAACTGATACACCTTAAGAATTACCATCAATTTAGGGAGATCATTTACATAAACGACTGGCCTCGTATCAGTTCTAGCTCATCTCTGAAAATTGTACCTGAAACCTGATTCATACTGAACTAAAAATATTTTAATGATGTTTTCTGCTAAACCGTATTTTAAAACACATGCCTCCTCATTTTTAGGCAAGCTGAATATTCAGCTCTATTTATGAGTACATTTTAGGGAAAAATCATTTAAAAGCTTTTGTGTTTCATGAAACAAAGAAATAGCAGTCTCTTTTTAAAGATGTCGTGAGAGCCTAGATTTTAAAGCAAAACAGCAATGCCATTTCGAGCAGTGATGTTCAAGCCTCAGAAGGATTAGGATTTGGGTTCTAATTTGCAAAACAGGGCTTGTATTTGGATTAGGATTTGACTCCAATTTCTCTTTATGGATTTAGGTAAAGCTTTTATTAATCACTCATCCTAAAGAGTGGCTTGAGTCTGTACAGGATGGGACAATAGATATATTTTTATTTAATAAACTCAAACAAATCAAAACTCAGTGAGTGCTCCTGGCTGTTACACCTGGATTTCTGCTTCTTAGATGCCAGTCACTTTCCAAGAAATCGTGCCTTTTTATTTTAGGAGCCCATGATTCAATTCTTAGAATTCTTGTGGAGTGATTACATTGTAAGTAATGTCCATATTGAAGTTATTTGGAAGAATTTTTTCTTTAAATCAAATTTCTTAAGTGTGCGTATGTGTATATATACATGTTTATATATTATTATATTATTTATATTTGCATGTTAATATAGATATGAAATAAACATTCAAAGAATTCTAGACAAGCAAAATTCTCTAGAATAAAATTATAGTAATACCCTAAGACAACTCATTTGTGATAATACAAAATTTCATATAGCTGCTAATTCAGATGTTTAAGCCATAGACAATTGATGGCTAACTGGAACATTTCAAATGGGCACATGCTAAACTTCTTATCTTCTGCACGTGGAGAGAAGACAGAGATGGACAAATGAGGTATGAAGGGGAAAAGGGTAGGTAACTCTGTCTTAGGAAGCTGGGGTTGGAAAACGGTAGAACCTAGTTCCCCCAAAATTCTTTCAGCCCAAATCTTCCTGAATGAGATAGGGGTTCCAACTCCCAGAAATTACTAATGTCTGCTACCGACCAGGAACTGCCAACCAGCCCAGAAACTGGATCCTCCCTATAATTATGGCAACACCCACAAGAAAAACTAGAAGGCATTGAACAGACAGCAAAAAAGTAAAGCTTGATCTATAAACGGAACTCAGGAATTTCAGCAGGCCAACTTGAGGGCCAGTTCCCGACACTCATTCCATTAACCTCATAGTAAGTGTCTGACTCTTTCTTTGGACCACATTGATTGTATTATGATGGAGCTGCACAAAAGGCAAACCTTTTGTGAGTTATACACTGTCCATCACCTCCTGCGATCTGTGGAAAATACGTATGCCTGAGTCCACTCCAGAAAATGCTAATTAGTGTGTCTAAATGGAGACCAGGCACCTGCATTTCTGCACTAAGGAAGCTACCCGGTAAACCTGATGCTTATCTGTATTTAGAACCACAAGTACAAATTACTGCTTTGTGGGCAAATGTTGTCTTCTCAACAAGATGGAAAATCCCTTATGGTTTTAAGATGTGCCCTTATATTTCCTTTGATTGCTCAACAGCAACTAAGACAATACTGAGCACACAGCACCACTTTAATAATGTGATTCAGTGGCTCTATCTTTATGTTAGGAGGTTTTTTGGGTTTGGATTTGTTTTTCCAACTTGGCCTTCTATTCCTGAGTACCTCTCTGTCCCGGAATAGAGAGGACTGTGGTAGAATTTAAATATAAATATAATATATTAGTAATATACTATATTATACATAATATATATGTCATATACGGCACAAAGCAGCTAAGCTGTGGGAACCCTACCCAAGAGAAGTGGACACAGAAAGACAATTTTCTACCAGCTTGGAGGGGAATGCGGGGAATGAAGAGCCTTGCCCCCAGGTTGTTATTGCAGAGAAAGTGATGTTTCATGATCCAAGTGGCGTTGAATGTAGAAGGTGGAAAGGAATTCAAGGACCATATGGATATTGGTTGTACAGATTGCTCAGCAAATGGTATAAAGAGTGTCCTGAAATGAGCAGAAAGAGAGCAGACGATACAGCAGCAGCCAGAGCAGGACAGGTGAAGAGGGCAGACAAAGTCTCTGAGCAGAAGTGGGGCGCCATCCCTTCTCGGTGACTGCTGGAGAGATGCGGGCTATTAACCCTGCAGGCCTAGAGGAAAGCTGAATAGGACGACAAAACTGGTGGAGGCTAAGGAATGTCAGACTATCTACATGAAAGTAATTGGGGGCACTTACAAGTATTGATGGAGCAAAACTCCAAAAATGATGGGTATTTCCTATTCACCCATGGGATGTTGCTGAGAACTGAGATAAGAAATACTAGAAATGTGACTATGAATATATTTAATAGTCGAAATTATCTATTATATTAGTGATTTTTTTTCTGAAGAGCAATGTGGAATAAAAAATATTATTTATCGTGCTTTGTATTAAAAGGGAACCATAGGACTAAAAATAATATTTCACAGACACAAAGCAAATTTATTATGTGTAAAAATATTTGTTCATTCAGCTGTTGTGCTTTGAAATATCTTAGTCTGTTGGTAAGAAACTAAATACAACATAGTGAGTCACACAGCACCTTTTAATGAGCTGATTGTTTTAACTGAACAAAGGGCCCAATAAGACTCTATTTAAATAAGTGCTACCTTCTCTATCATATGGGGAAGATTTTCTCTGTTGTGTTTTCTTTCCATTCAATATAAAAAGCTAAAGACTCTCCCAGTTCTTTTGTTTTTGTTGAACTACTGTCTATCTTTAAACATTTGACCCTCATTTTTCATTTTATTTCATAAAACGTAATGTTTGCTTTGTAAGAAATAATGTAAGGTTCCTATATGTGTTCTGATCTTCACTTTAATACATTTATCCATAGCTATAATTATTAATTCAATTCCCTAAGATGAAAGATTTTCAGCATTTTGATATTGTAAGCAATACTAAAATAACAGAAATGTAGACAAATCTTTAATTATTTGTCATGATTACCTCAGGGTCAACTTTTTATGTGTGGAATGAACAGTCACAGTATACACATCTCTGAGGCCGTGGATGCTGACTACAGATTTAGCACTAACAGGCTGTGCCAGCTGGGCTCCTGCTGGTACTTTATAAGAGAGTATCTGCTTGTATCCACTTGCTCATCAACACTGGGAATTACCCTTTCTTTTTCCCTTTTAATTTTGAAAAAAATTCAGATTCATATAGACTTGCAACATCAGTACAGAGAAACCTGTGTACTCGTCATCCTCTCTCTTATTAGATACGTTCTCTGGCATTCTGTATTAGTAACTGGATATTAATTCTCCTAATTTGGTGCCCATATTAACTGAATGATAAAGAAAATGTAGTTGATTAGTTGTAGTGAGTGCCCAGAACTGAATCAAAGGTTTCTTATGTCTTAGAACTTGCTCCCAAGCCTCAAACAGTCCCTGAAAACATTGCACAGGACATTGCACAACTGTAGAAAAGCCAGTTTTCAGACTACAGAGTGGAAATGAAAGACAATTGTATGGTCCCATTTGTAATGTTGTGTTCAGTAAGCACACTATAAAGGACATGTTGAAATTTCGAACAAATGCATAGGTGAAAAAAATAGCTAAAAAGGAAAAAATTGGGGGGTATGACAACTGTTCTCAACGACTATCACAAAGTGATGTCCTTAGGAGAAAGATTACATACATTTTTGTAAATAATTACAACCAATATGTAAGTTATTCTAGGCATATTTCTATTTCATATAAAAATTATCTATGGTTATTTCGCATAAGGTGAAAAATACTCTATTGAATAGAGGTGTGTAAAGGGGCATAATGGTAGACCCACCTCATAAAAATTATGTTCATCACTTAATGCAGTGCCTCTTGCACAGTTAATACTCAGCAAAGAGCTATATTATTTTGTGATTATTATTCTCATAATAATAATAATAATAATTATTATTATTATTATTATTATTATTATTATTATTATTATTATTATTATAATGATGGATTTACTGCTTTGAGAAATATTAGACCTGAGAGCTTTTTAAAAAAAACTGTTTGAAGATTGGAGAGAAAATGTGAATATTAGGTGGGAGTTTAGGCTACATCAACATACTTCCTTTCAGATCTTAGGTTCAATTATTATAATCACATTTCTATTTGTATTCAATTTGAGATCTTAGAAGAGTCTCATAATTAAATTCAGCCTTTCCTAATTCTCCCCGAGGGAACTTTCTGACATGCCCTTCTCACTCTTTCGCCACTCTTTGGAGGAAGAGCTAACCCTAAGAGAAACGATGACAAAAAGAGGAGCGTGATGAAAGAAGAAACAAAGAGATAGGACAATCCATAAACGACTGAATTGCTTCCTGAGAAATCCAGAAATCATTCTGCTTTAGGATAGGAAAAAACAAAGATCATAAATTATTTTGATATTTTCATTTTCATTTGGTTGTGAAGAAATCATACTGGGCCAAAAGTGTAATAATGTGTTCCTAACGATCCTCTTCCCCTTTGCAGAACCATCATTCCTGTTTTTCAACTTCTGCATGGGTGGTAAGTCACCCTACCTGCCTTGGACCTGACTCTAATCAATTCGTCTTGGCCCTTGAGTCAAGTCCTGAACCTCTTTCTTGTCTCTCCTGATAAATTACCTGCATTCAGCCCTGTACCGTGATGCAGTAACCACCGATAAACTCTCGCTACGGCAATACAAGTTTAATACGATATAACTCAAGAATCATAGAGTGAATTTTAACAGGTCCTTTCAATCATATATCAAAATAAATACCAATAAAGGAAATTTCAAGCAAGAATGAGAACTGGTAGATAATAATGGAGGCATGTCTTCAGCTCTAGACATAAAATAATTTCTTTATTGGAGGAAAGAAAATACACCTGGGGGGCATGGCAAGTTATAAGTTACGAATATAATATCTTGCAGTAACCTATAATGAAAAAGAATATGAAAACGAATACATGTATGTATACAGATGATTATGCTGTGTGCCAGAAACTGATACAATGTTGTAAACTGACTCTACTTCAACTAAAAAAAAAAAAGAGTAAAACTAAACAAGGTGCTGTTGGTGGGCAAATAATACTGAGAGCCCCAAGGTAGGTATATGTGGCATAGTGTTGGCACAGGCCTGCTCCTCAGTCAGTTTGCTTTGCTTCCCAGTCGGTGCTGGGTGTTGTTGTACTGCTCCAGCTCTTGCGTAGAACTTACCAATTCACCTATTGATGTCTTTCACTTTAGACCAAAGTGGTATCGATGAGGGAATGTCACGAGGGGTCAATTCTGAATCTTCATCAGTTTGACAAAGACCTAATATGGCATCTGAGTAATGGGAACATGTCTGCAAAACCACTAGGCCCTGAAATTTGCAGAAATCAAGACCTTGTGGCTTGGACCTTCTCAGGCGTGCTCTCTCTGGAAGTCATCCTATGCAAAATTGATAATGGAGGTCCTGTCAATACTTCTTGATAACAATAGCAGATTGTCTATGCTTCATTTAGTGCTCTGAGGGTCAGAGAAGGACAAAGCTGTTATACATAATTGCTCACCATTTTCTGATTTAATTAACTTTACAGTAATACTAAATTTCAGGACTGAGTCCCTTTCATTGTATCATCAATGATACAAATATCTCTTTTTAAACTAATTTTCTGATGATTTAATACAGAAGTAACAATGTAGAAATGTACTACCAATTGCCTAAAGTTATTTCAAAATATAATTTCACCCAAGAACAATGAAATGAGGAAAGCCTGACTAATGAATAAATATAACAGAACAAAAGATCACCATACTGAGAATTAAGTTTAATAAATTATTCCAAAGGAAAAGCCCAGGAGAATTACTAGAATAAAGCTAATTTTTTTCTTAGATTGTAAAAGCGAGTTACCCTCATTTTTATGCAATCAGTTGTTAAATGTGGGAAAAAAGAGTTAAAAAAAAAAAAGAAATCAAAGGTTACAGTGTTATAGCAGAACACATATTCAAAAGACTGAGGAGCATACGAATTCCAAGCAATTAAAGTATGTGATGGGGGAGGGTTTTTCTCTGAAAATATCAAAGACATCTTTCTAACAGGTAATTATAATTTCTTCACAACCGGATAAGTTGACAGGTGGGTTGGAGGAGGTAATGTAAATCTCTTTCACTGAGTAGAGCAGTTGCTTTCAGGTGGGGCTGAAGCTCCCACAGCCACCATACACCACGGCCACCTACCTCCCAACTTGATCAAGACTCAAAGTTTTAGTGAGTTTGGAAATGAAAGGAAGATGAATGCTAACGAAGTAATGGTTATAAGAATATTTTCAAAGTAAGTGGGAAAAGACTTTAGACTGTGCCCTAGGATTTGTTGTCTTTTAATCCATCACCAGCCTATGATCTGGTCTTCGGTCGGGTAGATTCCTTGTCATTTTCTTTTCTTCCTTTTTTTTTTTTTTCATAAAAGTTTAAAGCCACCATTCTCTAGAAGTGTGGTGCCATGCGATTTGGTTAAGCTCCCTAGTTTTCTTAAGACTGTCACACCTGCCTCCCATCTTGATCAGTAAGTAAAGCAAAGCAGATGCATCGAAGCTCGCCTGCCTACTCTGACGTCCTCACTCAGAATCTTGCCAGAAAACATAAGCTGCTGCGCCCCACGGCTCCCCTCTGATAAGGGAACTCCATGACCGCATGATGAATTTAAAATTTGCTTGTATCTCTGAGATAGTGTTCGATGTTGCTATGACGAAGTGGAAAGGTATTGAAAATAACATTCTTTTTAATAAAGTACTAAAATTTGCAAATTAGTTTTTTTTTTACAAAATGTAAAGAATTCATCAGAATAAACAATTGAAGAGAAACACTCATCAACACTATTCAGTTGTTCTTTTACCTGTAAGAACTGCTTTTTGCCATCAGGTTTGACGAGAGAGACTAAGAATAAGACTCATTTATTAAATCATGCTACTTTATTTACTGAAAATGATGTCAAATACCACATACCATATCCTTTTATGAGAATCCAGGAGAATAATTTCTTTAAGGCATCAATATAAAAAAAAGTACTTTTCCTGGTTTTCTCATATGTTCTAATAAGATTATAAATAATTATGTTGATTCCGCTTTGACTGACTGGAAAGTCTGAATTAAGATTTGGGCCCCTTAATTAAGGAAAATTTCAGATACATACAAGATAAACTGAATAGTGCATTGTACTTCCATGCATCCATCATCAAACTTCAATAATCATCCAGCCTTTGGTTTTTGTTTCATTGAAACCACCTCCCACTCCTCATAATTATCATCACAATCAGAGATATTTTATGTAAAATGTATATACCTTAAACTGCACAAATATTAACTATACAATTTTTAAAATCTCTTTTCAGCTTTATTGAAGAAAAATTGAAAAAATGGTATATATCTAAGATATAAAATGTGGTTGATTTCATATGAATATACGTTATAAAACGGTCACCACTATCAAGCTAACTAGCATTCATTATCACACAGATTTTTTTCATTACCTCGTTTTTTTTCTTTTCTTCCTCCGCCTCCCTCCCCTCTAACAACTACCTGTTTGTTTTTTGCATCTATGAATCTGTTTTTGTTTTGTAATATTTGTTCATTTGTTTTGTTGTTTAGATGCTGCACATAAGTGACAACATACATTATTTGTCTTTCTCCATCTGACTTATTTCACCAAACATAATACCTTCTAGGTCCATTCATGTTGCTGCAAATGGCAAGAGTCCATTCTTTTTCTTCATTCCAAAGTGTGAATAAATATACCATGTCTTCTTTATTCATCTATCAATGAACACTTAGGTTTCTTCTGTACTTTGGCTATTGTAACTAAAGAAGCAATGAACATGGAGATACGTATACATTTTCAAGTTGGTGATTTTGTTCACTTCAAAAAAGAATGCTCAGAAGTGAAATTGATGGATTATATGGTGGTTTATTTTTAATTTTTTCAGGAAACTTCATACTGTTTTCCATGGTGGCTATACCAATTTACATTCCCACCAACAGGGCACAGGGGTCCCCTGTTCTCCACATCGTTGACAGTATTTGTTATCTGTTGTCTTTTTAATAATAGCCATTCTATCAGGTGTCAGGTGATATCTCATTGTGGTTTTGACTTGCATTTTCCTGGTAATTAATGATGTTGAGCATCTTTTCATGTGTCTGTTAGCCATCTGTATGTCTTCTATGAAAAAAATGTTTATTCAAGTTCTCTGCCTATTTTTAACTGGATTGTTTGGGTTTTGGGTGTTGAGTTGTATGCGTTTGTTGAATATATTGATTAACCCCTTATTGGATATATCATTTGCAAATATCTTCTCCCATTCAATAGGCAGCCTTATTGTTTTCTTGATAGTTTCCTTCACTGTACAGAAGCATTTTAGTTTGATGTCGTTCCATTTGTTCGTTTTTACTTTTGTTTCAATTGCCTGATAAGACATATCCAAAAAAATATTGCTAAGACCAATGTCAAAGAGTGTACTGCCTATGTTTTCTTCTCGGAGTTTTATGGATTCAGGACTTACATTTGCGCCTTTAATCCATCTTGAGTATCTAGCGACAAATAAATATTGCTTCTTAAAATTTGGTTCTGTGTAGTATTTGCTTATATTGATTAATAATAATGATGAAAACAAAACCAAAGTAGCCTATATAGTAATTTCTAAGTACCAGACTCTATTTTAAATTGCTTCAAATACATAACTTATTAAATCCTTGTAACAGCTTGGTCAGATATATATATCTATATATAGATACATAATTTATATATATATAATACATAGATATATAATTATGTATATAATTATTATCTCCATTTTATAGTTGAGAAGCTCCCCTATGCAGCCTGGAGGTTCAGTGTTTAATCTCTAGAAACAGGTAGCGAGATGCTGAGCCTCAGCCCCAACACTCACCAGTCATATGACCTTAGTCAAGTGGTTCCGTTGTCCATTGCTAAGCAGCTCTCAAAACTAGGGAACTTACATGAACTCTCCCTTCCTCTTCCTCTCTCCTCTTCTCCATGGTGTCTCTTTCTCTAGGGATTCTCCATGTACCTTGGGCCTCATAAAGCAAGGTCATCTTCGGCTATTCACATCTTTTTGTCTTGTGGTAGAGGTATACATAAACCTCATAACACTATCTTTCCTTATCATCAATATTGCCATGCATCCATCTACCATTGTCCAACCTCCTTAATTAAGTTGTTTGTTTTTTAAACCACTGTTTTAAGAAATCATCATTTTCTGCAGGGCAAACTTTCTGTTTTGATTCTTTGAATGAAGATGACCTAATATTTTAATGTTCAAATACCCAAGGTTGACTCTAATTACCTCCCCCCTCAAAAAAAACCCCAAATAAGAAAGGCAATCAAATACCCAAAGTTAATATCTTTTCAGATTTCTCTGAGGAGTACATACTCTCTGTTATAGTATGCATTAAATGGGAAACAACTCAGATATGTATTTACTTATAAATAAATTAAATAAACCAGTATGTGTAGATGGCTGAAAATATAATACATAATGTAAAACAAATGGAAGTTGAAAGAACTACATTAAAACAATAAGAAAATAATTTTGTGGCTTTTTTAATGGAGTAAGAAACTAATAATATCCCAGGGCTGAAAAAATTTCAGGTTAGGTGTGGTCACCTCTATCTGGACCACAAGAAAAGTCAGTCAGGGACACTACAGCTCAGTTTTCTGGGCATCAGGAGTTTCCTGGACATTAAAGTGAAAGGGCAAGAATATGAAAGAGAAAAACTTTGCAGAAGCTAGGAAGAAAACAGGGGGCTGTTTTGATGCCACAGTCGGCCACAAGGAGACTTAGTGGACAGTGTGGGCCATCAGCCATGGAAGGGCCACTGTGCTATCACCAGGGAAAGATTGTCCTATTTGTGGCTCATTATTAAAAATTCCCCCTCAACTCATGCTTTTTTTTCATTTTATAAATGCTTTTATCCCATTATCTGCAGAGTCTTTTGGATGTCACGGTGAGTGGTATGGGAATCATTAATTTTTTTAACAACAATTTAAATAGTATATGACACCCCTCAGCTTCTGCCTCTGGTTTACTCACAAACACCTAAAGGGGCATTTGCCATCCTTTTTATCTCTTTTATTCATATTGCGAGAGGCATGGCCAACTAAACCTCTCTTCTCACTTCCTTTTCTTTCAAGATCCTCACCGCTGCCTCCCAGTCCCCTGTCCGATAACAATTGTCTTGGACATGCAGGTCTACTGTCTGTCAACAGTCTTCTAACAGTAAACCATCTATCCTTACCTTACACTTATATTTAAGAAAAACACAATAAAACAATTAGCTTCCTTTTTCCTTTATTCAAGTATAAGTTATATTAATTTAGTGTTGCTTTTAATTAAAATTAGCAGTCAATCCTATTCAAAAGTTTACAGGGGTTTGCTAACACAGCATGAATATTATCACGTGATCCCACCCTTACCTTTGTACCTACTATTAGAAGACACACTGAGACGTAGTAAACATTTGAAGAGTTTGTTGGAGCAAAAATCTGTTTGAAATGGGCAGCACCAAGCCCAGAAGTGGTTAGGAGAGCTCCACTGGCAGGAACTAAGGGAAGGACTTAGAGAGGGGGCAGAAGCACAGACAGAAAATTATCTGATTGGTTATGGTATCAAGTCTACTTGGCCATTTATGACTGGTTGTCCTCATATTTTGACTCTGTAACATTGAGGCATGTATAAGGCTTAGATTTTGATGTGCCTCTGTACGCCATGCAGCACTAGAGTTACCTCAGTCTAATGGTCTCCTTGTTTAATTAACGTGACACTGCCATACTACTTCTTACTTTGTCTGAAGTTTCAGAAAAGAAATTAATGCAATTTCACCAGAAATCTCCTATTAAAGTGCCAATTGTTAGCTAGAAGGATGGAAGTAAAAGTAGGAATTTTAAGAAGATCTTTCCTAATATATTATTGCAAAAGAGTTTTTTTTAAGGTAAATAAAAAAGTTTATGCCTTAGGAGTGCATGGTGATGATGAGACACATAAAACAAACGTAATTGCAATGTTCCCTAATCTATGGATACAAATTAGGTCACAAATTGGCTAATGGACAGATTATAAGGCTCCAAGCTCCCATGTGCATAGCAGCAAACATCAATATATCCTTTGTCAGGAGGAGATGGGATGAAAATCATGGTATACAACCCAAACCCTTTCCTCCCCAATAAATATTCCGCCCATTCATTTTTACACTCTGTGTAACCAACTTGTTAAAGAAACTCAGGGCAGCTACTCACCTGAGCCTGCCTGCTCTCCCCTTGCTAGTGTACTATCCATCTCTTAATAAACCCCACTTCACTTAAAGAAAATTTTTTTTAAATTTTTTTAGAAGTCCTTCACCCACACACCACAAGGGGGTGCTTAGACCATCCCACAGGAGTTCAAGTTGGCACTCATTACTGGCTCCTGCCACTCTGTAACCTGTAAGCAATCTTGTAAGTCTCTTTTGCACTCAGCTGTCTTTTTCATGCTATTTGTCTTGGATCCGTGAGAAGTCCTATGTTCCTGCAACTCCACTGGGCCATTCAGGACACCAAGCATCCTGGTAGATTGCTAGATCGTGGCAAAGAGAGGATACGCCAATCGTTTGTGTGCCCACACTTAGAGTGGACTTGCTAGGGCTGGATCTTTCTTACTTTGTACACAGAGCCATTTATCCTCAACGCATTGTGTGTGGCTAAATTAATGAGGAATCGAAGGAAGTCTAGAATTAGCTGTCCCACCGATCTCAGAAACACCTAAACCTTCTCTTTTGCCTGCCCTTTCCTTCTTCCTTTGCAATGAATTTTCTCTTGCAGACTCTGAATTGCCTTGCAAAACTTTAGCTTTCATTGGCTGATAGTCTCTTCCCATTCCAGGCTCCCAGATACATTTGACGTGTCTAATCTTGGATTGAAGGCATGGTGCAGTTTTTTTCTCTGTGTAGGAAGCTCCATGGAAACCATACAAAGCAGTGGATGTGAAGAGACACTTGGGTTTGAAAGGAGAGGTGTTTGCTAACTTCGCATGCCCATCTGAGACCAAGCTGGCCCCTATTTCCATAACCACTGGCACTGTCTTTAGAGATGCAGTCTTATAAAGAATATGACACCGAGAGCAGCCAAATAAATGTTTAATCTCATTCACAACAGTTAATGACAGAGTCCAGGGTCATCTCCACTCTGCTTGATCCCCCTGAATAGATGAATTCACATGCAAAGTCGAGACTAGAAAAGGGACAAGATAGAATCAGGACAAGATAGAATAGAGGCCAGCTTGGTCTTAGATGGACATGTGAAGTCAGTATGTGAGTTACTTTTTTCCAAAAGGGCCAGCAATTGATTATGAGGTTAGCTTCTGGAAAATGTGAAGGGAAAGCAGCAAATGGAAGAAAAATTATCTCTACTTTAGAACTTTTCAAAAGATGCCCATTAACGTTAGCATATCAAGGACAAAAAATAGAAATACTTTGTCTATTTTTAAATTTTTACCAGTAAATGATTGTAGGTACAATAAAAAAAATCACTGCTACTCCAAAATATAGATTTTAATTCAAATTATATTTAATCCAAGTATTATTAGGGCCATAGTCTAGGTCCCATGGTACATACATCCAAATTTCATTCCAAAAATATTACAAAAGGCATTTCTGACAATGCTTGCATTCGCAGCACTGTTATCTTGTGTACCTTCTGCTTTTCTCACCTTTCTGCGTATACTAAATAAGTAAATGTGCTTTCCCTGGTATTTCAAAATATTTCTACAGACCTATGCAAAGGAAAAGGCAAAAAGCGTGAGATCACAGTCTCCATGCTCATTCTGGCAGGAAGAATGAGAAACACCACTCAAAGAATGATTTCACAGCAAAGACGAAGGCAAAGCAAGACCCCACCCGTGTAACACAGTCCACAACCCTGCCAACGGCAGCTGCCAAAATCAACAGGAAAGGGATTAAGTCAGGATTTGCTTAAAAGTGTTAGTAGTCCCACCCGAGTGAAAATACCTTGCCATCCATCTGAAAATAGCTTCTCCACTGCCATAAAGTGTAAATTTTTGTGATCACTTGGAATTGCATTAATTCCTTGTAATTGGTAGACAATATGCTCACGTATTATGGACTGAAAAATAATATCAATACATTTATGGAGGTGAAGATCTGATTTTTTTGACTTCCTAATCAAACTAATTATGTATTGTAATTTTATTGAGTTATTCATCTTCCATCCCTCCTTACTTAATGAATCTTTTATAATCTATAATGTAACTCATAATTCATCAAATATCTGATTTCAAAATCCACTGAAATTACTAAAGAAGGGAATATAAATGTGTAAGTTCTTATTCAGGCATTATTTGCATGCACATTTATGAATATGACTGTTTACATATAGTATGCTAAATGTCTATTACAAATATAAATGCAAAATGGATACAATTATATGGCTATCAACCAGTATAACATTCAGTGCACATTATACTTTGTGGAATATATTTTGCCTGGATGAGTTGAGACAGATTGTATAATAAAATGAACATGGCAAAAGTGGGTTTTAAGTCAGGAAACAGAACAGTAAAGCAATTTCCTGAGTTGTTTAAATGCTTTGAAAGAGAAATGTCATTACATACTTGAGTTACACTGGCACATAATTACATGAGCGTCACAAATAACAATGTCTTACTAAGAAAAACAGAAGTTATTATAGAAAAATTATTTCTCACCATAAACCTTCATTTTAAGCTCAGGTAAATACACACAAAGGGGATTTGCATGTTTTCAAAATCAATTCTGGTCATTAAATCTTCAATTATTATGATTCAAAAAAGTTTGTTTCTAATTATGTTTTTAAAATCTTCCTTAGTTTCAATAATAGTATTAGATTATTAAATGTGAAACAGTAATGATTGCTTACTTAGAGTTAAATTAAATTCGTATTTTTATTTTAATTATGATCATTATAAAGAAGGTAGTAAAATCATAGGTTACATTTTTAAACGATCTATTGTTATTTGCATTAAAATTAGTTATTTGCTGGAATTCCAAGAAGTATACCTTATAGCTACAAATGATTTAGAATGTAAAAAATCACAAGTGAATATTTCTCCCAGCCTAATGATGATGAAGACCCAGATATTCTACAAAATCATAACTTTAGGTACAAAGGGAGCTGAGGTCATGATAATTAGATGAAGTGACTTTTTAAGGATGACAAGACCATGTGAGTAGAGACAGGATATATAAACTGTTTCACCCTTTAGCAGAGTATAGGAGGAATAGAAGGTAGAAGAAGATAATTGAAATTTGAATGAATTCTTTAAGGGTCAGTTTAGAATCCTTGGAAGTTCCAGATACAAAGGTATCCATCAATGTCCAGTGACCAAATCACTTCCATTGGTCTTCACTGGGGACTACAAGAAAGACTGTGGGAAGGGCAGAGACATGAGAAAGCTCACCTCAGGGGTGAACAGAAGTTGCTTTCATATGAAGCAAATACCGTTTGACAGAAGAGAAGTGGAAAGATGTCCTCTATCTCCCACTTCCAAGAAAAGATTCTCTGTTGTTGGGAAATTAGTCAAAGTAAGAGCCAGCTGCTGCTGGGGGACAGGGAGCTCCGTGGTCTTCGGCAAAAGTTGGCCGCTGCTAGGAAAGAGGGAGGAGACAAAGCTGTCTGCCTCCGGAGGGAAGGCAGAAAATCCACATGAGACCAGTCCTTTCCACAGATACAAGGTGGAGGTCTGAGGCTGTAGGGGGAGGAGAAACCAGATGTAGGGCAGGACCTCTCTGCATTGGGGCAGGAGGAGGGAGGGCAGGAATGCTGAGAAAACATCACCACTGGGACTGAGCAAGAGAACCAACTTTTGACTCCCACCCTGACCATGAACCTTGTACAAGGTAACAGGCAACAGCAATAGATTATCAAAAAAGGTAGGGAAATTCTCCATGGAATTTGTGTGCAGGGCCTGCCAAAAGCTGAGGGTGGAGCATAGAGCAAATCAAGAAAGAAAAAGAAAGAAAAATCCTTTATGCACATACTATGCATGAGGTAGCACTAGCTCACCAGTGAAATGCACTGTCAGTAATGGAGCAAAACTTAATTCCAGCTCAGCTACTGATTACATTGACTTTGACACTCCCCACCCTCAACACACACACACACACACACACACACACACAAAATGGCCTGACAGAATAAGATGCATATCCATTTACCCATTTCTGGGCATAAATACTATTCACTTCTGCTCCTAATGTTCTGTTACACCCAACATACAGAATTCAATCAAAAAATGTATTATGAGACACACAAAACAACAGCAATGACAACAATGATCTTTTTTCAAGAGAGAAAATAGTCAACAGAAAGGAACAGACATGGCTCAGAAGTTGGAACTGTCAGAGAAATACTTTAAAATGTGATTACATTTGTTAAAGATTCTAACGGGAAAGGTGACCAACATGTGTGAGAAGTGATGAATTGCAGTACACAGATGAAATGCAAACTGAAAAAATGGAATTTTTAACTTAAAAACTTTCCCACAAAGAAAACTCCAGTCTTGGATGGCTTCACTGGTGTATTCTACTATATATTGAAGAAAAAGAAAATCTACAAAGACTCTTCCAGAAAGGTGTAAGGGATACTTCTCGACACACTTTATGAGGCTAATTGTACCTTGAAATCAAAACAAAGGTATTACAAGGAAAGAAAGCTACAGACCAACAGCCCTCATGGACAAAGAAACAAAATCCCTTAACAAAATATTAACCTGTTAATCCAGCAAGTGGAATTTCTGCCAAGAATGAAAAGTTGATTCAAAATTCATAATTTAATCGAGTAAACCATTATAATAACAACTGTTACTATGTTAATATGAATAGATTCAGAGAAAGCATTTGACAAGATTAAGCAGCCATAATTTTTAAAAAACTACTAGAAAACTAGAAGTAGGTGAAAATTTCCTCAACTTGGTGTAAAACCTATAGCTAATCTCACACTTGACAGGAAATGGCTGAATTATTCTCCCTTAAAGTCAGGAATAAGCTAAGAAAGTCTGACCTCATCACCCCTATTCAACATTTTCCTGCAAGTCTTAGAAAGTGCTATAAAGCAAGAAAAAGGGAGGGGGGAGGTTATACAAATTGAACAAACATTAATTGTACACAACATACAAGTAATCTCAGGGAGTCTACAAATAAACTACTAGAACAATAAGAGAGTTTAGCAAGGTTCTAAGACCCAGTGTCAGCTTAAAATCTCAATTGTACTCTTACCTACTAGCCACAAGCAAATGGAATTTAAAATTTAAAATTCCATTTATAACAGCATCAAAAATTTGGAAGTGATTTTGTATAACATGAACCAAATATGTGCTAGACCAGTACATGAAAATGTAACACACTGCTGAGAGAAATTAATGAGGATTTAATTAAACAGAAAGAGATACCATGTTTCTGGGTCAAAAGATTCACTAATATTAAGATGCCAATATCCTCTGAGTCGACCAGTAGGTTGAATGCAATGCTAACCATGCTTGATAATTGCATTTATGTAAATAATCAAATCAAGCTATATTTTTAGAAGCATGGGTTGTAAGTCAAGATAGTGGTTACCCTGTGGTTATAGTGTTCAGTATAGGGCACAAGGCTGGTAATATTCTTGGTTTTTTTTTTTTTTATTTGTTTGTTTGATCTGTTGCTACTTACATGAGCGTATTTGCTTCATAAAAATGCACCAAGTTTGGCATTTAAGATTTGCACATCCTTTCTAGGTATAGTATTCTTTTAAAAAGTCTTTCTCTAAAAGTGAAAGAAAAAGCAAGAGAGCAGAAAAAGAACCTGGTGGTAATTATAAGATACTGGATTAGCAGCTTCAGATTGTGAAACAGAAATATTAGAGCTAAAAGAGACATTGTGCAATGATTCTTCCATCTCTACCTAATTCTACCTGTGAGACATCAGAAATCTGCAGGGTTCAGGAAAACTCAAAACTAAAATCGTATCTTCCAAATCTGTGATATTCTCACCATGCTATTTTAAAAATACTATGTAATGTACCAGTGATTAGTGCAAGTGCATATTTGAAATTATTATGATTCTGACTCTGAACTTGACACAGACACATGAGCCACCTAGTCGGTCCTTTAAACCACACTTCTCTTCCAGCTGATGCCCACAGGGCTCATATTTCAGAAGCAAGTGGGGAGGAATTTTTGAGACTTGGTCATGTTTACGATTCTTTAATATTCTGCTTCTAATGAATGGCAAACAGAACTTCAATCTTGCTGTCTACACATCTGAACGAGAATTAATGTCACGTGAAGAGTGCCTTAAATCCTGAATCTATGACACTTTTTCAAATTCTTCCCCACCTTGGACACGATTATTTCCAATATTTGCTCTGATTACGAGGAAAGTTTTTCATAGATGTGATGCGATTCAAGTGAGACTTAAGCCTTATCCTTTGTAATAAACAGGTGGTTTATTACAAACGTTAAAAAGAGGGAAAATGCCATGGGGCAATCTTTAAGGGCAATTTAACTTACTTTGTAGAACAAAATTGTTATAATTCATTTTTAATGCTCTGTATTAAGCAGATTAATCACCATTATTATAATTTAGTCCTGAGAAACTTCTTTTAAACTACAAAAAAATGACCTTAGTTCAAATTCTAGGGCACAGAGCTTGCAATGCAGGTTATGCCATTAAAAAAAACAAAAACAGAAACAAAAACAAAAAAACATTAGGTACAGTAAGAAAGATATAAAACTAGAAAGTTTTCATTTTTAAGGACTTCATTAAAGTCAGATGTGAAATAAATATAGTTAGTGTTTAGTTTTTCTAATAGATGTTGTAGGAGAGAAGGTCTCTCTCTTTCCCTTTTTTTTTCTTTTGTCCCTACTCTCTTCCTCAAACAGCACTCCTTGGTAACCAAGAAGGGAAAACACTAATAATGACAAGTCAGCTCCAAGTGACTGACTGGCCGAAGACGAGCTGATGGAGGAGGCCAGGCCCTCCTGTATTCTGACCATCTTTTCACGAGGAAGCACGCACACGGCTCAGTTCTCTTTGCCTGGAAGCAGGCTGGTGGTGACATGGGGGAGGGGCGCTCTCTACCTCCATGACGATGGCAAATTACAGAACACCCTTCGCACCAGTTTCCTCATCTGTAAAATGGGAATCATATGAGGTTATTGGGAAGAGTAACTGCTGTATATCAGGTGTTCAGCACAGTGGTTGGAGGATGTTAAGGAAGGAATTAGGGTGGTTATTGTTATTTTTACTACTACTTAGGGGTTAGGCATACAACCCTCACTTCAGCCCAGTTTATTAAGAATTCTGTGGTGGGTTAGTGGGAATTCGCTTACTTAATGATCAAGTGACTCCTTGATTTCCTCGTTTGTTATTGTTCAAGGGAGTAGACAGCACGTCCCTTGAAGCCTGGATAGGGAGGAGAGCGATTGTCCTGGCAGGGTTTGGGTATTTCTAGGTTTTTTAGCCAACATCAACTATCAGTTCCTCAAATACTAGGAAGCCCCCAACTGAGGCAGTGTGTACAGCAGCGACATAAAGCTTTGTGAACTGGACTCTCCTATAATTTCTAACTTCCAGCACCAAGAGGTTTCTTAACCACATCAGTATCACATGTCCTTTTCTGGAAAATGCATATTGACAGTACTTAGAATTTGGAGACTGATAAGCACTCACAGATGTACCTGTTATTCTTAACGTTATCAGCTCCAGCAAGATATTTTGATAGTTTTTTTAAAAATAAATAGATATTTTCATTTATACCTATTAACTTTAAGAATCCAAAGAGGGTGACAGGTACCCCAGAACTCAGAGTTCAAAATTATTGGTGATGGAAGAATCCATATAATCTACATTGATACCTCTGCAGGAGTTTTGCAGAAAAGTTTCATCAATGGGGAACAATTTCCAAACATACCTATACCTGGAGACACCATGAAATCCAACCTTGCGTCCTGACTATATGCAGCACGTAGTGAAACTAAGATACAGCCCCGATCTCGCAGTTCCTCTCACACAAGACGCACTGGAGGCAGAACCTTCAGGCAGTCATGGGAGGTCACAGGGAGAAGGCGTTTAGAGATGCACTCTGACTCTGCTTACACACATAGACACAGCTCTATGTTTTGACTTATATAAAATAGCTATGGTACTTGACACACAGTGGCTATGAAGTAAATATTTAGTGAGTATATAAATGAGTGAATGAATGAAGAATGAATGATGTTTTTTTAGAATACATTGGCAGTGAATCTCATGTTCCCATTTCCCTTTAAGTCATCTGAAGTGTAATACATTTTTAGTTGTTTAACATGGCTTTAGGGCTTCTCCTTTATTTTCGTGATTTATAACATCTAACAACAACAAATTAATTATCAGTGAAATATCTATAATTAAAGTTCTATTTTAATGTTCTGGAGACACAAGAATACTATTTTTCATTGTTGTTTCCCTGGTGCTCAAACGTATTGACCACATCGGTTACTGCTTCTTTCAGTAGAAACAAACCAAAATCAATTGTGCATGCACTCTTGTCCACAATGATTTCTTGTTGTTAAGGATCGCTTCCTTACATGCATGTTATAATCAGGTTAATGAAGATTTTTAACCATGTTTGAAGAGAGTACTTGTTACGACTTTGACATTCTAATTAAATCTGTGGCTTTTCAGGACTGAGCTCCTTCAAATTTATGTAGACCATAACATAGCTCATTCAATAAGAAATCATCTTGGTCACATTCCATCCTATGTCCTGGGTTGGGGCATAGCACAAAGTAGGCAAGCTCTATTCCTGACCTTAGGGAGCTTAGAGTCAACTTCTGAGATACTTTTCCTGCCCTCTTATTCAGAACTCTGTTTCCAAACCAACTTGAACCCCTGAATTCGTAGCCATAGCCCATGGATTTCTTCTGCATGTTTAACAATTTTTTTGGTTTGTGGTGATTAAAACAAATTCTAGGTAAAAAAGACTAAAAAAAAAAAAAACCTCCCAAAATCTATGAAAATTAATCTACCCAGGTTTCAGAAGCAGATGGGACCACAAACTGCAAATAAGGAAAGTCTTGTTTTCTTTTTTCTGTACTCTAGTGAAGGACATCAACCTGTTACAAATTCATGATATATATTTTAAAAGTGGAAAACTGAGCAAATACTGTGACTGTTCTCTTTTTCAGATACTGTATATGTATCTGAATGGCTTTTCAGAAATGTACTTACCTATATTTACTGTATTTACTTTTGAAGTAGAAATATGAATATATTTTTATCTTATTTTTCAAATATTTAAAGCAGCTTTATTTGTAATACCCCACACCTGGAAATAACTCAATGTCCATTAACAGATGAATGGATTAAAAAAAAGGGGTTATCTATAGAAAAAAGACTAAAAATATGGAATGCTTCATGAATCGGTCTGTCATCCTTGCTCAGGGGCCTTGCTAATCTCTGTATTGTTTCAAATTCAGTATCTGTGCTGCCGAAATGAGCACTGAATAAATTTTTAAATGTATGTTTGACTCATGTAGTGTTACTCTGCTTATTTTCAAATATATACTTAACAGCTTTTCATATGTAGATTATATGTCATTTGTAGATTATATTATATACTTATGAATATGAGGGCTTCTCTTACCTGAGGGTCCCAAAACAATTTCTGGAAGATTATTTGTGTGTGTGCATATAGGGGGCGATCCCATGTGTGGAAAAGGAGACCCAAAACTGATACGTGTGGACCTGTCATAGTCAACTTCATTTCTTGTGTAAGGATGTTTTAGTAAATAGCAGAAGTCTTATTTTGGAAAGATCGAATCGCTACTCTTATTTTTACAATACTCGTTAGTCAAGGTTCTCCAGAAAAACAGAATTAATATTATATATTTTGTAACATGTAAAGACCAGGAAAACAGAACTGATAATGCATATATAATGACTATATATTACTTGGCTGACGTGCTTATGGAGATAGCTGGAGTCACTTGAAGAACTCTCTTGCTCTCATATACAGTCGTCCACCATTTCTTCTCCTTTGTTCTCTCTCATCATGGAACTGTCCTCTAGTGCTTCCACTGCTAAGGTCTGTTTTGTTAATTCTATCAAAGGGAATATCATCTACTTATAACCTTCATAAACAGAACCCCTGTGTGTGATGAGGCATCCAATATCAGAGGCTCTCTTTTCATGCACACTGGCCTCAGGGCTGCAGGTTCTGGTCTCCACATGGTTTTGCCACTCCATCCCTTCTCTGCTGCCTAGAACCCACGCCTGACTCCTCCTGTGCTAATCTGATTCATGGGTAGACATGATTCAAGACCCATTTTGCTTAACCTTGAATTACATTAATAAATTATTGTTTAATTATCTGAACTTTTAAATATAAAATAATTCCATAATTTTTAATGCATTTACTAAGAGGGAATTTTTATGCCTTATTTTAATTATTTTAAGCTGAATCAATTTTCTGATTCATTACAGACTATGTAATAATTTTTAATATTACTCATACACGATTTAATACCATACCAGGGGTCTTCCAATAACATAAGTTCAGAAAAATAAATTTATAAAATGAAAACACATTAAAAAAAAGGAAGCCAAAAAAAAAAAAGAAAAAAGTCAATAAACCAGCCCTACAGCAATGGAACTAAGAAGCTGAAAGTGTCAAAAATTTCAAGTTAATTATGCAACTATGTAGCATGTTATAGAGACAGATAAAACCATATTATTTTAGCTTTTTTTTAAAAAGCAGTTGTTTTAAAAATATAAATTAGAATCACCTAAAGAGGATTTTTAAAATCCACACAACCTAACCTTATGAGTGGAGGCTTTGAGTCAATAGGAGTGTAGCCAGGCCTGAGCAGTGTGGCCCTCACAATCTGAGAAGCACAGCTGGGGGGGGGGGGGTGCACGCACGCGCACCAGGCAGGCGGTGGGGGTGGGGGGAGATGCTGATCTCAGCTTATCCTCTCAGTTCCTTAGCACCTTTCCTATAATAGGGCTAAGCAAACCCTATTATTTATACGTAACCTAATTTCTACCCTTAAATGTAATGGTTATTTTAAAAGAGGTAACTTTTTAAGTGACTGAATTCCAATATCCGGATAAAGATCATGTATTCTTTTTTCCGTAAACTGCCTTATTGGAGGTGGTCACTTTCCTCCTGGAGTCCTGGAAATGGATTCCCCTTTGAGATATTTATTATTAACAAATACTAGATAGGAGCAGACTCCTCACACTTTAATGTGAGTGTATTAGCACCCGGGGGTCTGGTTAACATGCAGGTTCTGACTGAGCAGGTCGGGGTGGGGCCAGACACCCTGCGAGTCCAACAAGCTCCCGGAGCGCCGATGCTCTGAGTAACAAGGATGGAGTGTGTATTCACACACGTGTGCCTCACAGCTTGCTACTACATGAGATTATTCCTCTCATGGATGCTGGGGTAAACGTCACATGACTGTAATAAATTTTTAGAGGAGAAAAAACTTTAAGTACAACCAGGGTAGAAGAACTTTACCAACTTTTAAAAATATATACATTTGCTAAATTAATCTATCAGAGTTGCCTTTATTTTAAATAATTTTTTAAAAATCCAAAGAAGTAACCTATTATAAAGGGCACCGTATTACTTTCCTGTATGCATGACCACCAGGAACTGAGCAGTGTAGGATGATAGATACGTGTTATCTCAGCTTCCTTGGGTCAGGAATCCAGGTGAGGGTTAGCTCAGGGTCTCACAAATGAAATCAGTTAGTTGGGCTGCATTCCTTTCTGGAGCTTAGGGGCCTCTTTTTAAACTCACCTAATAGTTGGCAGAATTCAGGGTTTTTTTGGTTTGTTTTTTTGGCTGCAAGATTAAGGCCCGCATTTTCTTGCTGGCTGCGGGAGGTATGATGGGAGGGGACACCCAGCATCTGGGAGCCTCTCACAGTTCCCTGCCAGGAGTTCACAGCTCCTCCCATCCTCTCCCCAGAGGCCTCTCTGCTTTGAATGTCTCTTCTCCTCTGCGGTCTCTGACGTCTTGACTGAGATTTAAAGGGCTCATGTGATTAGGTCAGTCCCACCTAGAAAAATCTGCTTTTAATTAAAGTCAATTGATTTGTGACCTAATTATCCAAGTGATAGTCCATCATACTCACAGGTTCTGCCCATATGCAAGGGGAAGGAATTACACAGGGTGCATCCACCAGGGGCTGGGGATCTCGGGGCCATGTTAGAACCCTCCTTACCATGCACACGTGTATCTCCTTAAGGAGCACTGACCTTAATCACCTTCTCCTTTCCTACAGTTATATACACATGATTGTACTCCTTTAAATATTGTCCCATAACCCTTTGAAAAATTTAATCAGCTTTATATGAAGATAGATTAAAGGCATTCATTAATTTTTTTTCCACCCAATGTATTTCAACATATTCTTAGTTTTTAAAATGTGGCTTTGGGCTGGGTTTTTAATGCACTGAAGATCTCTGAAGTTATCACAGCTCTCTCTCTCTGTTCTTTACTTACATAATATCCATAATAGCCAATATTTTCTGAAGTTTTATAGTAGAAGAAGCCAATATAAAGCATAAAAATCCACATAGCACTGTACTGTTTATATAACTTTCAAACATATTCTATTCGTTTATCTTCATAATTCTAAGGTGGAATTGGCATGATTAATTTAAGGATGACTCAAAGAGATGGCATGGCTTTTCCAGTATCATTCCAGATAGTAGATGATGGTGAGAGCTAAGTAGCCTGACTCTGCTGTCTACTTCCAAGTCCAGTGCTCAAGGTTCAGTGTGACCTCTCATCCCATGCAACAGACTGGAAAGATTGCATCATCAAATTTAAGGTCTAGAATAATTAACGTAACTGTTACAGGTGTCCCAAACTATGAGGAAGCTTAAAGTAAGAGACTATGGCCCAGTAAGAAGAAAAAAGTGCACAGCATGGTGATAACCTATGACGAGTGTTATGAGAAAGTAATGTCAGAGCTGATACACAGATGGAGAGTTTAAAAGCTCTGGCAAGCCACATGGTTAGGAGAGGCTATAAAAGGTCAAATAAAAAGGTGATTATTATACGCACTGGGAAAAATACTGTTATGATATATTGTATCTCAAAAGAGTTTCTAGAAAAATATAGTTTTCATTTACCCTGGAGAAGGTAATGAAGTGGTGTAGCATAAGTGGAATAAAAGAACAGCTTTTTTAAAAATAGAGAAGGAATGAAAAAAATATACACTGCACTTACCAGAAACATATGAATATATAAATAATGAACATTAGTATTTTATAATGTTAACTATATACCCATATTTTCATTTACTTTACCATAAATAAGAACATTCTTCATTACTAAAGTTATGTATAAGACCAAAATAGCATCATCAAAAAACATGAAAATGAAAATATGTGAATTATTTATTGTACAAATGGTTTTCTAAAACATAGAACATACAGTTAAACCTAATAAACTAGCACTTTACTATTTTATGCCTGTTATTAAAATTTTTACATTTTCTCTCATCACTGATGTTTAGCTTGGATTTTTATTTTATGGGTTTCTTTTAACCATTACTGTTTAATATGTAAAACAGATTCAAACCAATAAGTGCACAAATTCTTGGCTAAGAACAGTTCATGACAAAACAACATTTACTTTAAAGAATATATAATATTACAGTGGTAATTTCTAAGAATAAAGTTAAACATCAGTAGCTTAAGCAGGTGGCATCTTACATCTCCACATTTGTAAATGAGGCTGTTTAAACTTAAGCCAAATTAAAATATTGACCTGTTCTACTAACATAGGGATAATTTTACTTAAAGATGAACAATAAGAATATAATGGAAATAGATTAAAAGTACTAAGATTTTGTACTCAATTATGAGAGAAAAAATACTAAGGGACTGGTGAGTATGGTAACAAGATAAAGACACATGGGAGCACCAGAATTAGTGTCTGTTCAGTGCGGTACAGAGGGGTGCACATGCTCTTCCCTCCTAAATCCACTTGGCTCCTCCTTCACATCATTCAGGTCCCTGCTCAAATGCCGCCTCATCAGAGAGGATTTCCACCGCTACCCCGTCAGAAACCACACTCACCCACCTGCTCCAGCCCTCCTTAGTTAAGTTATTTTAATGTCACTCCCTGACACATATGTCTGTCTGGCCATCTCTTCCCACTAGAACAGAAGCTCAACAAACATAGTAAGTCATCAATTCTGCCTCTTCCTGTAGTCTCCACACTTACTGGTTGCTCCGTAATACTTGCTGAATGGTTCAGTGAGAACACAACTGGTTACAAACTTATTAAATTTGAGGAAAAGCTGTTCAAATGCAGCAGAGTGAAACAGTTCTGAGTGACTCTTCACTGACATCCTTTTTTTTTTTTTTAACAAATGGTGGTTACAAACTGTATTGTGTATTTTGTGTTTTTCCTTCAAACAATCAAATTCAGTTTGGGTTGTTACCGTAATGACTGAAGGCAATGCGGGTAAAGAAACATAAGTTTTGGTCTGGCCTTTCATGTTGTTAAGTATTAAATTAATGGCATTTAATTTGTTTTGATCAGTTTTAATCAAACAAATTAATTGATCTTATATTTAAAAATTAATAATCACTTTATTGCTGTTTATTACTTCAGCTTTAACAAAGATAAATTTTAACTCTTAAAAACTTTACATTAATATTCTTACAGGGAAAAATAACTTTAGGATTCTGAAACTCAGTTCCTTACTAAGTTTTTCTAATGAAATAATTATTTTTATGGTATAATTTTTAATAATAGTACTTTCTTAAAGTATAATGTCACTTTGGAGTAAAATATACTTTTAGATAAAATATGGTATTATTACAAAAATATAATTAAGTTACTGAATAAACTAGACATCCTAGTGTGAAATTACAAAATAAATACTTTTTTCTACACCTTTGCTTCCAAAAGTCATTTTTCCTTGACCCTGGGTAAAACTCAAGTAGATTAAAGTTTTTTTAGTCACTGATATCGCTGAGTATTGGTGAGCCTATGGAGAACCTCAAATTCTCATGCATTGCTGGTGAATGTGCAGAGCAATACAAATTTGGGGGGAAAAGTTCCAACACTTTCTTATAAAAGTAAATACACACTTATTTCCTAATCCAATAATCCCTATATATTTACCCCAAAGAAATGAAAGCTAGCATCAACAAAAGGCTTCTAATAAACTCAAATGGCTTAAAGACTTAAATATAAGGCAAGACATGATAAATCTCCTAGAAGAAAACATAAACAAAACATCCTTTGACATAAATCTTAGCAATATTCTCCTAGGGAAGTCTTCCTAAACAACCGAAATAAGAGCAAAAATAAACAAATGGGACCTAATTAAACTTACAAGCTTTTGCACAGCAAAGGAAACCATAAGCAAAACAAGAAAAACAACCTATGGAATGGGAGAAAATATTTGCAAATGATGTAACTGACAAAGGCTTAATTTCCACAATATATAAATAGCTCATACAACTTAATAACAAAAAAAACAAACAACTCAATCCAAAAATGGGCAGAAGACCTAAACAAGCAATTCTCCAATGAAGACATACAAATGGCCGACAGACACATGAAAAAATGCTCAAAATCACTAATTATCCGAGAAATGCAAATCAAAACTACAACAAGGTATCACCTCACACCAGTCAGAATGACCATCATTCAAAAGTCCACAAATGATAAATGCTGGAGAGGCTGTGGAGAAAAAGGAACCCTCCTACACTGTTGGTAGGAATATAGTTTGGTGCAGCCATTATGGAAAACAGTATGAAGAGTCCTCAAAAAATTAAAAATAGACTTACGATATGATCCAGCAATCCCACTTCTGGGTGTATATCTGAAAAGAACTCTAATTCGAAATGACACATGCACCCCAATGCTCATAGCAGCACTATACACAATAGCCACGACGTGGAAGCAACCTAAATGTCCATCGACAGATGACTGGATGAAGAAGTTGTGGTATATTTATACAATGGAAAACTATTCCGCCACGAAAAAGACTAAAACACTGCCATTTGCAGCAACATGGATGAACCTAGAGACTGTCATTCTCAGTAAAGTAAGCCAGAAAGAGAAAGAAAAATACCATATGATATCACTCATATGTGGAATCTAAAAACGAAAAAGGACAGTATGAACTCATCTACAAAACAGAAACAGATTCGCAGACATAGTAAACAATCTTGTGGTTACGGGGGAAAGGGGGTGGGAAGGGATAAATTTGGGAGTTTGAGATTTGCAAATATGAGCCATTATATATAAAAATAGATGGAAAAAACATGTTTCTTCTGTATAGCACAGGGAACTATATTCAGTATCTTGTAATAACCTTAAGAACATGAAAACAAATATATATATATATATGCATGACTGGGACATTGTGCTGTACACCAGAGACTGACACATTGTAACTGACTGTACTTCAATAAAAAAAATTTTTTTTAAATAAAGCTCAAATAAGGACGTTGATAGAAGCTTTGTTCATAATACGGAATAGCCCTGACACTAGAAATAGCCCTGGTTTCTATTAGCAGAATGGAAGAACAGTGTGCTATATTAATATGATGAAACACAACTTAACATTAAAAAGAACAAACTACTGCTACATGCGCTAGCATGGTTGAATCTCAGAACTGTTATTCTGAGTGAAAGAAGCCTTCACGAAAGAGAATGTACTTTGTGATTCCATTTATAAGAAGTTTTAAGAAAGGCAAAACAAAGTTATGGTTAAAAAATAATAGCAAAACGGAACAATGATCACAGCTGAAAGGGTAGGAAGTTGGGATTGACTGGGAAGAGAAATGAGGGAAATTTGTGGGCTGGTATTTGGATAATTTTGAGTTACACCAGTGTACGTATTTGTCAAAACTTAATGACTAGCATACTTAAGATTTCTGCATTTCACTCTTTGTTAATCTTACCTAAAAGAAAAAGAAAACACACACGAACTTACAAGCAGGCTGAAGGATTTAGAGGTAAAATGTAAGGTTGTCTATTATTTACTTTGAAATGAATTTTAAAAAAGGGCTTGTGGGTGGGTAGATGGGTAGATAGATAAGTGATATAAAACAAAATGTTGATTGTGAAATCTAAGTAGGAGGTAATATGCGTGTTCAAAGGTATTTCTTACAATTTTTCTGTATGTTTGATAATTTTCATAATGCAATGTTGAGATAAAGTAGGAAGAAGAGAAACAGAAGGACACGTTACAGGACAGCTGAATGCCAACTGAGCACAGCATTTGTTGGAAGATTAAGCAGAAACATGCCTGAAAACTAAAAGGAATTTTACTTGCAAAGGAAGTTTGGGAGCTCACTTTGAACATCTTGCTAAATCCTGTCATCTATGGAAAAATATTAATGTGACATGTTCAGATCAGGTCAATTCCTGCAGTTAATCATTTTTAAACAATATTTTCCATAGGCTGTGCGGCGCACTGCTCATCCCATCTGCTAGACCCTAACAACATAACTGGAAAAGAGAAAAATGTAGTGGATGAATTCTAATGAATAGAAAACTAAAGGATAATATTTCAGGTAGGATGGTGGACAAAGAACAAGGAACTTTGGAAACACCTAGTGTGCGTGTCTTGCGTGGGCACTTTTAGAGAAAGAACTCTGCCATCAGTGTAAAAGATGGACTGAAAGTCTTTGCGTTAAGTCCAGATGAGGAGAAAGTTCACGAAGGATATTGATAGCAGAACTGAAAAAGGACACATCCTAAAGCGCAGGTCCACTTAGCATTAAACAACTCACTGCTGTTTTAAAGGACTTGGTGGATTAGGGTGGTGTTAGGAACAAAATGAGTCCAGGGAAGACAAAGACAGTATTATAGTTACAAAAGCATTTAACAAAACGAAAGAGAAAATTGCTTGTGAATACTGTTTATTGCCTAATGTTGAGGCTGGATATTGAAAATTCCATGAAATCTAATCCAAAGCTTAAAATCACCGTGGTTATCCTCACTCTCATTCATGCCAGCCGCCCAAGGTAATCTTTTTTCTATCGTTTTTTTCCTGAATGGATCAAATAATTCAGACCACCCTAGTGAAGTCTAATTAGGATGAGCTTTTAAATTTATCTAGGGAAAAATGTGTTCGGAGCTAATGAGGCATTGCAGGGAAAACAGACCTAGCCCTAAGTAATCTCCATAAGAAGAGAACATTCCAGCAGCCTAATTCAAAGACTGCATTGTGTGTGTGTAATGTATTCAAGAGAGGTTTTTTTTTTTCTCTCTCTCTCTTCAACTTCTCACCCTTAAACCAAATTTCACTTGAAAGAAGTAAAAGCATCAAGATGTACGTTAAAACTTTATTTTAAGAAAAAGACAGGCAACATTCTTCTACAAAAAGCCAATAGCATTCTTTTCTTCAAAAATAAAATTCCACAAAAAGTTCAATATTTAATTATACCTTACGAGCAGCTGAAAATAAACCATGTTGACAACTGAAGAAAGCATTCTTAGTATATGTATTTTGTATACTTATTTTGTATAGAGGAAAAGCAGGGTTTGTTTTTTCTTAGACACTATCTGAAAGGATGATATACTTTGAATTGTATTGACTGATTCAGACCATTTCAGGTGATATTCAAGGCTCTGAAATGCTGATTTTTTTGGTAACAACTTAATTATGGAGAAGCAGCTCTCAACCAAGGAATGATGGAGATTCATTTATAAAGGACAAAACTCTCACGTTTCAGAGTGAGGTTAATGTCAGGCAGATGGTCCACCTTGGGTCCCAGGACTTCCCAGCTGAAATAAAGCCAGGTGCCCACAATGGTGGCTTCCTTGCTAACAAGCTCTTTATTAACAGCCTTCCTTTCCTTGAATCACTCTCTCACTTTCCTACCAAGGTTTCCCAGAATCATCTTCTAAATAACCTGCCTCCATGTGAATCTTTGTCTCAGTGCCAGCTTCTAGGGGAACCCAAGGAAGATAATCACGGTCTGTTAATTTTTAAGGCACAGCTGGATTCCCTTAGCTAATATGTTATCCAGAATTTTTCTTGTTGTCCTAATAAATGAAATGAGTCTTTACTTTTATTTTCTTCTTACCTTTATCTGGTTTTTGGAATCGAATTACAGTACGCTCATGAAATTGAAAATTATTATTATGTAATTATTCGTAAGATGGTTTTGCTTTTAAATGTTTTCTGTCAGGATTTTGTTTATCTGCATTTGTTCTGTTTTGTTTGGTTCACTCTTGTCAAAGGTATACTTATCTTTACAAAGAACCCTTTTCTAATTAATTTTTTCTGCTCTTTGTCTATTTCATTGATTTCTAGTTTATCTTTGATTTTTCTTGTCATTCTGCTTCTTTGTTTCCTCTGTTGTTCTATTTTCTAATTTCTTTTGCTGAATGTTTTGACGTATTTGTTTAAACCATCTATTTATACATTTTAAATATACAGTTTCAATATACTTAAGGCTATTAGTTTCATGTAAGGACTACTTTAGCTGGGTCTCACAGAATTTGACATATACGTTTAAAGTATCAAATAATTCTGTGTATTTCTAATTTTTAAAATTCTTTCATGCAATCTTTTTCAAGCTCAGGATTATTTAGTAACATACCATATTGTTTTCAAAAATAACCCATTTTAAAGCTAGTGTTTAAATACCAATTTCTAATTTTACTATGACTTATAGAGGGAAATCTATAGGATATTGACTTTTAAGAATTTGATGAAGCTCCATTTTATGACCCAGTACATGCTCTATTTCAATAATTTCTTAATGTGGGTATTTCTCTGTCTCTCCTATTTGCTGTTCTGTAAGTTCTTTCAGTCAGAGGATTTTTATATTTAACTGTGAAAAATATTTTTCTCCATTATTTCAGAAACATTTTCTATTTTTACAAATATTTCTCTCCTCCTTCCCCTCACTTTCCTCTGAAATTTCCAATTTCAAGATGTTAATATTTGTACCTTAACCTTGTATAAACCTCTATACATTTCCTTTGGCTCCTGTAATAAATTACCACAAACTTAGTGACTTAAAACAACACAAATTCATGTCTCGCGGTTCTGGAGGTCAGAAGTCTGTGATGTACTTCACTGGACCAACACTGTGTTCGTCAGGGCCGCACTCCCTCTGAGGGCTTTGGGGAGAATTTGCTTCCTGCCTACTCCAGCTTCTGGAGCTTCAGTCCTTGTAGTCCTTGGCTCATGGCCCCTTCCTCCATTTGCATGGTCAGCAGCCTGGCCTCTTCAAATCCCCTTCTTCACTCTTCACATTTGGACTCACCTTGATAATCCAGGATGATCTGCTCGTCTCAAAACTCTTACCCACCTCTGCAAAGTCCCTGGGGCCTACCTCAATTGCTTTGCACGTTTTTTTCTATCTCTCTGTCCTGCCTCTTGACTTCTGGGAAGTTTCCTCATTTTTCAAGTTTACTCAGTGTATTTCTTGGCCATCTCCATTCTTTTCATCATTCTATCAATTATTTTAGTGATTATATTTATCATTCCTAACACTCCCACTTGATTCTTTGTATGACTTATTCGTTCTCCATTCAGCTATGTCTTTGAGCATATTTATTATGCTTTTAAAAAAAATTCTTGTTCTGTGAGGTCTAATAACTCAGCTTCATGTCACATGAATTGTTCAGTTTGTTGTAGTCCATCCACAGACATCTAGTTAATTAAGACTAGGAACTCATGACCCCCTAGGATAGCAGCTACACTTTCTGGTAAAACATACTGGGAAATTTCAAAGGCCAAATCTTACCTTGTGTCCCTCCTGGAAAGTTTAAAAAGATTAGATGGAATGAAATCCAGAGTGGAAGGTTCTAGGCAACCTAGAACGAGGTAACAACTCCTACGTGATGTGGCACCACCCTGAAACTCTTGCAGTATTAGCCCATTGAAATCTGCAACATTGGCAGTGGTAGTGTCCTTAGGCTGCTATCCAGGTGCCCTGGTGTTGGAGGGTTTGCCTCACCCAGCTGGGCTTTTGGCTTCTCTGGCATTACCCATCCCAAACCTGCCATTGGTACTGATTCCTGTCACTATGGAGAGCCATGAAAATCCAAGGCAATGCAGGGAAGGGGGAGAAGCAGAAATGGCAAGTTTTCTTCTACCTCATCCACTAGTAAGTTACCACCTCATTTGTGTCTGCCTGCAGCTCTTTCTCCACAAAGAACTACACAGACTCACACCAGTTTACAAGAACTTTCAGTCCTCCTAGTATTTCTCAGTTTTTTGTTAGTTCCTAACTTCTATGTTTCATTTCTGTAGTCTTCACATGTTTGCTTTGCAGAGAAAGATTAAGCAGGCTCTCCACACTTGTTCTGTGTCCTGACACAAAGAAGAAGTCTATCTCCAGAACAGAGTTTGTTTTGTTGGCCCCAGACACTGGCTGATTATTGGTTTAATTCTGTCACGGCATCTTGTTCTTTACTTCCTAACCTCCCTTACAGTTAGATCCAGTCATATGACCCAAACTGCCCAATGAAATGAAGGGGAAGTCTGCTGCAGGAATTCTACAAATTCATACACTTTCCTAACAAAGGACCACCCGCCATTTTCTCCTTCTCATCTTGAATATAGATGTGATCTCAGAGAAGGAAAAAGGAAGTGCAGAGTCTAACCTTGATATTGAACACCTGAACCCATGCCAGCTCCTACCAACGTGATTTTTTGTAATATAAGAGAATCTGTTATGCTACTGTTAATTGTGATTTCTGTTACCTGAAACATGCAAATGGCCAGCTTCTTATTTTATATAATAGCTTTCTAAGAGAAAAGAAAGAATATTTAGGAAATATCACATGAATAGCCTGATAATTGTCCCAGGGACTCTAACTAAATCATTTCAGTTAAATCTAATGAAAAGTCCACATGGGGTTATCCAATTGCTTTTTTTTTTTTTTTTTTTTTTGATTAGAAGACTGAGGCTCAAGGAAGTGAACAAACTGCTGAGGGTGAAAATTTAAATTTAGTTCTGCTTTTTCCAATGTATCATGTTACCTACTCAATCTACCTATATATACATAATACCTCAGTGAATCCATATGTGAGGATACGTACAGCTATAGTGACTTTTAACTTACCTCCCTGCCCTGAAGAGACTTTCCATTTTTGCAAATGGCAATCACTTCTGGTAAAATCATACCCTTTAATTCATTTGGTTGTCAAGGCTCTTTTTTAGCACTGAGAACACACCACCATAAGGCAAAGTCCCTTGAGTGGGCACCATCTAAAATACTTGCCAGGTAACGGATAATACAGCATCAGAATCCAGTCCTAAGAGATTGGGGCACCAGCTAGGCACTTGGTGATAGTTCTGAAAACGGAGGTTAAAATGTCCCAGAGACGGCCTTTGTCTCTTGCGCTGTTCTGTCTGAGACAGGCCCTGGGGATATTATTAGGCTCTTTAACATCTGTGAGGGAATTAAAGTTGGAACACAGGCCAGTGGCCTCACACTAGGGAAGTGAGATATAATGTGCAACCAAAGAAATTTAAGCAACAAAAAAGATGCTGTCATGCCTTTTCTAAAAATCCACTCTCTTTGTAAAAGAAACCAGGCTTTGTCCCTGGTGCTGACAAGGAACAGAGGCAGATCCAAAGACTGTGTCAGGCTACAGCAAAGGCATTAAGCGAGGCACCCACAGTGTTATGTAGCTTTGAGCTGTAGGGAATAATGAGTGTCAGTCTTGACTTGTTTTTGAACAAGGGAAGCACTTAAGGAGATGGTAAATAGGCTTTGTTTTGAATTTTGCAGCTTTGTGCCTAGATCAAATGATGTAATCATTATTCTCCTTAGAATATTTTCATCTATTTCTAGTAAGTTACAGAATATTCTAATTTTGGAGCAGAGGTTATTCTTGTTTATTGCTGCCTTAAACAATAAAGGATGCAAACTTGACCACAAAAGACCTCAATAATTGACTCCTGGAGAATTGGAAAACTTTACCTCTCGTAAGGACCTGAGAGAACACAGAGTTCAACCTCAATGCTTTACAGATGAATAAACTGAGATCCAGGGAGGTTAAATGACTTTGTCCAAGGTCACAGTGCTTATCTAGGACTGTTCTGGGACTGGGACTAAGAACTCCTGAAACTGCATCATTGCAATTCTGCCACTCCCGTGCGGCTCTTGTGACAAACTATTCAAAGGCCCCACACTGAAAGACAACTCTAGATTCACATTCCATATTCATCCAGAACATAAAAATTCCCAAATCTTCCCTAATTTCAGATTTGTTCAATAATCTGTATTGCAGTGAGTGCCACATGGCAGCATGTGCATGTACACACACACACACACACACACACACACCCCCAACACACAAACACACCTGTGTTATGTCTCAAAGACATGCCAAGGTATTTTTGATGGGGTTACATATACACCAGTAAGGCTCATAAAGAAAGGGTATTTCGGTAGATTGATTTACCCCAGGATTTTATTCTTCTCAAATACATATATTCTTTTTGGAGATTACAAACTATATAGCTTTGTATACATTATAAATAGCATATACATATTTTAAAACTTCCATTAAGGGAGAATAGTAAATCATAAGTGCTTCGCTACTGGACTTTAATATCTATGCCAAAGAAATGCCCTTGTTATCCTGCTGTTTCCTGGGTTGTCCTTTATCATTTTCTTTGCTGGGAAAATCACCTAAAATACAACCTTGGAAAAGTACTTTGCTTTTCTTAGTTCCAACCATTGAAAAACATCTTTGGGTAGGTACACTTATACAACATTATCCTTGTTTCTTTATTCTTACAAGCCTATTCTCAGTCTGCAAAGAGGTGCTTCTAATTCAGTCTCTCCTTTTTGGTTAAACTTCTTATTTTCTTGAGTAGAAGGGATAAAGGTCGTTACTGACTGAACTCTTTCTGTTGGCATTTCAGACGAAAGCCGCTGTGCCGAGCCATGTGAAACATGATCAAACTCATCCAGCCCACCCTCCTACTGGAGAGGACTCACTGGCAAAGGAGAGAGTCTGTTTCGGTTAAAAGTAACAATAACAACAAGAACCAGCATTCACAGATGTGCTGTAGATTACAAAGAACACACCATGATTCTTCCCACTGGACAGTCACAACAATATTGGGAGGAAGATATTACTTCCGGGTTCAGATTAAGAAAGCATGGTACTATTATAACTTGTTATTATTCATACAAGTTGATAGTTCACATAAATTAATTATTTATGAATTAGTTACTCTGAAAAATCTTCTCAGAAACAACAATGGCAGCTAACATTTACTGAGTTCCTCCTACTTGTCTTCATGAAAAAATCATTTAAGTCATATCAATGAAACCATACCCTATACCTTACACACTCAAGGCCCTGAAAGTAGAAACAAAGTGATTCACTGAGAGCCCCAAGCTTGTCGTACAGAGACCCAGGGAAGCCACTTGCTGACAGCCCCCTTGGCTGAACACTGCACAGGTGCACTGAGGAAGTAGGGTGGCTGAGCGTGAACTCTGGACATTACAGGCCCCAAATCCACCACCTGTGATACACTGAACCCCCCACATTTCTACATGACCCATGACGAGGCGTGAAAAGCGGTCACACCTCCGCAGAGAACGCTGGAAACTTCCCGTCACTTCCCGTCAATCATTTCAGAGCCTCCTCCCCCTCCGACGCCCTACTTTCACAGCAAATATCCCACTCGTGGGCCCGACAGGACAGACAGATCTGAGCCTCGCCTCCTGTCTCCTCGCTTGGCCGCCCTGCGGTAAAGCCTCTCCTCTCAGCTGAAGACCACTGCGTCCGTACTTGGTCTTTCTGTCGTGCAGTGGGCAGCGAGCCCACTTGCTCGGTTACACCACGGTATCTTTATTTTTCATGTGAGCAAACTAAGACTTAGAAAGCCTAAGTCATTTGTCCGGGATCACACGGCGAAGAGGCAGTGGAGCAGTTAAGTGAACTCAGTCAGTATGACTAGAAAGCCACTGGTTAAAATTGCGGTTAAGCTGGGAAGTTTTTGTTTTCTTTTTTTTTTTTTTTAAGTCACAAGCATGAAGAGGAACAGGAAACAGATAAATTAGTTATAGTTATTCCTGATGTAGTTACTATTACTGCACCAAGATTCCCCAGGGCAACTGAGTTGAAAAGGAAAACATGGTGGATTTGGTCACTTCCTTTTTCTGACTTTGTCAAGATGGAGAGGGTGCTGCAAAGAATTCCAAAGTATAGATGTATATGTGACTGCAATTGAATGATAAAGAACCTCTCTTTGGTAATTTAATGTCCACAGACATGAGTGTGGGAACCGGGTCTGCTCCGCCGTCTCCCCGAGCTCTCATCTGTGCTCCTCCTCCATCTTACTGAGCAGCTGACCTTTAACAACCCGCTTTAATGTGGGTTTTTTTTTTAATTTACATTCTTTTTTATTGAAGTATAGTCAGTTTACAATGTTGTGTCAATTTCCAGTGTACAGCATCATGTTTCAGTCATACATTTAATGTGTCTCTTGACCCTCTGCTTTCTGTAAGGTTTGTCCGATGGAGAACTGGAAAGGGCTAGCTGTAGGAGCGTGGGGTCAGTGAGGTCAGGGTATTGATACTCCCAGATCCCTCCCTGCTGGGTCACTGTGGGTCAGCTGCCACTTGTCAGGCAGCCCTCAGAATTCTGCCAACTGCTCCTTCCCATCCCTTCAGACATAGCGTAATGGCTCCTACCTGTTGTGAACCTAAGAGCACTATACTATCCCTTGTTGGGTTTCCTAAACTCTGTCCACCTCTTTGTGACTAGTTCCTTTATAAAACTCTCCTCAACTCTCCTAACCTCCAGGTCACACAGCTCAGAGGTGTGAGATCCTGGCCAAACTTCAAATGTAACTTGTCTGCCTCCGGAGTCTGCAGACTTTCCATTACCACATGAAAGTTTTATCATACTACACACATTGCTCCTAATAAGAAAGGACTGTCCACTTGCCTTGTAGATGTGTCGCATGTAATCAAACTGGAGCCAGAGATTCACCTCACATCCTGCTTCCCAAATACCGTATAACCAAGGACTTGCTGCTTCAGTGGCTGTGCTGGACACTTCATGTTACTGCATTTCATTTAGAAATGCTGAATTTCTGCAGCTGTCTGGCAAAATCAGCAGCACTTTTTCTAGAGTTACCCACCTACCTCACGCACATTTATGTCAATATTCACATTTTCTCCCCATGGCAAAAAGCACTTAATAGTCACCAGTAGCAATATGGCACGTGGTATACTTTTTATATCTCTGTATTTATAGTTCCTCAACCTCAGTTCTGTTTTTCCTGAGCTACTTGATAAATACACATTTTTACTGTACTGGAAATAGAAATTAAATACTTGATATTAGGTAATTGGTCATACCAATTTTTAAATATTGTGTGGTTGTAGGATTCATGAAAAATTTTTCTGGGACATCATTTCATGCTACTTAAAAAATGAATGCTGGAATTACTGTTTTTAACTTTCTTGTTACTTTTAACAAGAGATTTCTTGTATGTTTTCTTCTACCTGCCATGGTAAAAAGTCACTAGAAAGTTAGGGTCTTTGTAATTAAAAGTTATGTCCTTTTAGTACAAAGAACCATGTATGAGACTTCCTAATAGCAGGGAAAGAACCAAAAATGAAGCAAGGTTGGCATTACCACACATTTTATTTGAATCTAGGTGCCTTTTGGCAGCACAGACTTAAGAGGTATGGAATCTGTGTCCTCGGAGGGTAACAACTGAAACAGACGTCACTGGCAACAGACTTGACCCTACCACAGCTGTCTCCAACAAGTACTTTAAAATCAGGCTTGGTAATAAGTAAAGAAGCTCAGTGGGAGACCCATATGAAAGCATTACTAGACATACCCCTTCCTTCTGAAAGTGGGTCATTAAAAGGGGGAAGAGATATAGCTCAGGGGTAAAGCACATGCATAGCATGCAGGAGTTCCTGGGTTCAATCCCCAGAACCTCCATTTAAATAAATAAATCAAATAAATAAACATGAGTCATTAAGAAAAGTCAGATCTATTGAATTCACGATAAATCGGATTCAAATAGATCATACTCAAGATGAATCAATCTGGGTCAAGAGATTCTAATCTCAGAAATCATTGATGTTTCAGTTATGTCTCCTCTTTCTTATAATCGGTAAAAATACTTTTATGGAGCAATAAATTGAATTAGATTGATATGTATCCAAAGGTACTTCAAGTCAGTCAGAATTGGAAGAAACTTTGACATATTCACCATCAAGAAAATACTGCAACAGCCAGTCCTGTGCAAGCCAACTCCCAGAATTTTTTGTCTGCAATTACACAGAGTGTTTCCTTGATTTGCCTTTCTTTTGAACTCCTACTGCACTGTCTACTTCTGATCTTACGCAAGGTTTTTCTTAGGTTGAAAAAACAATTGAGGGAATCTCAGGAGTATTTGCGTATGTGTTTGTGCGTATGCAACTGTGTGTGCCTCTCGATAGTTTTGTGAAAGCCACAGTTTCATCTTCAGGGTTCAAAGTACAATAGAGCACTTTAAGGAAAAACAGAACAGAAACCCCTATCGGTTCTCAATGGCAACATAAGAACTTAAAGCTTTTCTTTTGCGGTTACTATTCGCACACCCTGGTCCCAGGTCATGATGGTCGTAATCATTGTGCTCCTCTTGAATAGTAATAACGTAGCTGTTTACAGGGGAAATACTGCCACACTGCAGTGAACGCAATATTTACGGGATAAATAAATAAAACTCTCTCAACAAGTAGAGATTTTTCTTGTGGTTGAAGAGTCTGTGATGTTACGTGTAGATTGGTTGTCCTTTTTATTTTAAAATAATACATTTTCTAATTTCAGTCTTTTACAAGTAGCTGTCCAGTTTTCCCAGCAGCAATTATATACAAAAATAAATTCAAGATGGAATAAAGACTTAAATGTAAGACCAGATACTATAAAACTCCTAGAGGAAAACACAGGACACTCTTGGACACAAATCATAGCAATATATTTTTTGAACCAGCTCCTTGAGTGATGGAAACAGAAGCAAAAATAAACAAATGGGATATATTTAAACTTAAAAGCTTTTGCACAGCTAAGGATACCACCAACAAAATGAAAAGACAACCTACAGAGTGGGAGAATATATTTGCAAATGATGGGACCAACAAGGGACTAATTTCCGAAATACACAAACAGCTCATACACCTTAATGTCAAAAAAAAAAGCAACCCAATTAAAAATGGACAGAAGACCTAAATAGACATCTCTCCAAAGAAGGCATCCAGATGGCCAACAAGCACATGAAAAGATGCTCAACATCACTAATTGTTAGAGAAATGCAAATCGAAACTACAATGAGATATCACCTCACACGAGTCAGAATGGCCATCATTAAAGAGTTTACAAATGATAAATGCTGGAGAGAGTGTGGAGAAAAAGGAACCCTCCTACACTGTTGGTGGGAATGTAAATTGGTGCAGCCACTATTGAGGACAGTATGGAGGTTTCTTAAAAAACTAAAAATAGACTTACCATATGATCCAGCAATCCCACTCCTGGGCATATATCCAGAGAAAAATATAATTCAAAAAGACACATGCCTCCCAATGTTCATAGCAGCACTATTTACAATAGCCAAGACATGGAAACAACCCAATGTCCACCAATAGATGTCTGGATGAAGAAGATGTGATGTATATATTTTATATATATATATATATATATATATGCGCGCGCGCACACACACACACACACACACACACAAAATGGAACACAACTCAGCCATAAAAAAGAATAAAATAATGCCATTTGCAGCAACATGGATGGACCTGGAGATGATCATTCTAAGTGAAGTAAGTCAGAAAGAGAAAGAAAAATGCCATATGATATCGTTCATATGTAGAATCTAAAAAAAAAAAAAAAGCCACAAATGAACTTATCTACAAAACGGAAAGAAACTCACAGACATAGAGAATAAACTTATGGTTACCAAGGAGTTAAGGGGGTGGGAAGGGATAAATTAGGAATTTTATTTGAAAACTGCACCTCTTGGGGAGTGATGGAACTGTTAGCTATCTTGATTGTGGTAATGATTTCATTGGTGTATATATCTACCAAAATTCATCAAACAATACATTTGAAGTATGTGTAGTTTACTGTACAGGAACCACATGACAATAAAGATGTTATATATATATATATATACTTTTTTATTGTTAGGGAAAATATAACTATTGTAGCATTTAAAAATGTATTCTTTTGCAGTTCATCTATGTGTTTCTAATAGATGGTGGTAAATTTAGACAGTAATTCATCTAATCAATGAGAACAGATTAAACACGAAAGTAGTTCAAAATCAGTATACTCAATTCTCCAATCTCATTACAAGATTCTTTAATTTTACTTGATTCTTATTAGAAGCAAAATAAATAAAACATAAAGACATGATTTGCAACTTTGTGTTATAGTCATAAAGAGCAAAAAGGGAAAATATTTGTGCTTTGTTAATTTGTGCTTCAGTTAAAAACTGAAATCAAAAGCAAAACTAAAACGAGGCAGAACATCAGTTTATGTCGGGGAAAATTAGGAACAAAGAACAGTAAATCACATGCTGAGCACTCACAAATAAATCACAGTATCTACCATTTACCATGTATGATGAACCAAGCCCAGGACCATGGTTCAAAAGAACCAGTAAATTAATACCCCCGTTTGATAGATGAGTTCTACAATTGTTAATTAGTTTTCCCCAATTCATACAGCTACTAAATGACAAGTTAATATTTGAACCCAGGTCTGCTTAGCACCAAAGTCCATGCACCCAGCCATCTTAGTATACCTTTGCTCCATCTATCCAGTTATTCATTCAACAGGTGATGCCTGAGCGGGTAAGAGGTAAAAGACATAGTTTGGTGCTGGCCATAAAGACAGGAGGCAAAGTCCCTATTCCTTTGCAGCTACCTAGTTTAGGAAGAAATATAATAGACAAGATATGAATAGCAGTCACATTGTAACAAGCACTACGAAGAAAAGAGTAGGTGAGGGGGCATGGGGTATCTACGTAAGGTCAATGAATAATAACTTGATTAATAATGAATAATAAAATAATAATAGTTAAAGCATTTTTTCACTTGTATACTTTCAGAACTTTGAAATTACTATAAGGCAGGTACTAAGTCTCTAATTATACTGAAAATTAAGTCACCATGAAGAGCTTTGTACTCATTTACCCCTCCAAGTACAAAATGGGTTTTAATTCACAAGGAGAGTATACCTCCTGACATACATAACAGTAGTCAGGCTCATAATAGCTCGTGAGACCCAGGACACTGCCACAGACACACAGAGCGCTAAAGGCAGAGGAATTGAGAATGTACTTTTTAATTTTATCTTAACCATCTTAAAGGAGGAGTATGATGAAATGAAATTTACTTAACTCATGAAAGTAGAGCAGAACATGATTGTACGTTCTAGATCTTGATTCATTGGTCAGTATATTGTATTTTATATTATAGTTTTATAATATTATATACAGATCAATAGTATGTTGGTCAAGATAATGTGTTTTGTGGGGGAGAGGGACTACAAGAAGCTGATTGCTTTGAGTCAGCTGAAACCTCAGAGTGGATCTTGTGGAATTAGTCTAGGTTAGCTCAGCAAAAGATGAAGATCTGATTCCAGGTATCTTACTGGATCAGTCTGTGGTCCTCTATGGGTGACACTGATATAACTCAGCCTGAACAAACCCCAAATTTTGATGCCTCTTACTAGATTTTCAGATTTTCAAGAGAGAAACCATCAGTGGCCAAGCTTGCACCAAGCAGGCATCTTGACCTCAGGCCCAGGCAATGATGACCATGAGACTGGGTGGTGCTCACAAACCTGGCTGGTCTCTGCTTCAGTGGGTGCCACGTTGTCTGCTTTCACTCACCCTAATTTCTGCAGTGCCTAGCAGAGTGCCTGGCATGTGATAGGTAATTAATAAGCATCTGTTAGAAGAATATTTTTCAGATATCAATGTAACAACATACTATTAGAACTTGTTATGAGCACTGGCACATCAGAGTATAATATTCTCTTTTCAAAGGTTTTCATTGAATCAGGCAGTTCTAGGAAAATTGGTTAAAAAGCAAGCCAGAATCCTCTTTTTACTGTTTCACGATTCATCTGTCAAAGCATTTAAATATTCAATATTACATAGAAACACTTATGGTTCTTGAGGCCTTTATCTATTTATTGGATGTTTGTATTAACAAACTGAATGTGTTTATTAAACTGCTAAATACAAGAATGAATGAACAGCATTCACTTTTGCCCTATAAAAGCCAGGAGTGAAGCAGGGTTACTCGAAGTATGCAGGCAAAGGATGCTTAAACAGAGGAACACACAGCCGTGTTGGTGCTTTGTCTGCTTTGTGCAGATCAGCCTTCAGATTCAGCTCTCCAAGCGCGGTGAGAGCAGCAGTCTGCTACACTGGTTACCATGACAGCCCAGACTTATAAGAAATGCTAGTATCTATCAGTATAAGGGCCACTAAAGAATTAAAAACAGAGTTATAGAAAGTATTATAATAACCATATTTTTAAAAACTTTTTCCTTATAACTAATTTGATATTTGCTTTATAAATATGAATAAAACTTAGAGACAGTACCTGAGCAGGACCCTATGGGGCCTTCCCAGGACAGACACGCCTCCCGCCCCACATCCCCCCTGCTTTAGCTCCTCTCTGAAGTCCCTTGGTAACAGTATCTGCTGCACATCCTGGGCTGTTTTACAGTTGCTGAAACCCCCGCTAAACGGAAGTTTAAGGATTGATATGTTAACCCTTCTGACGTCACGCTTGTTACCCCGCCATCAACCAATCAGAGAGCTGTGCGCCAGCTGATCACAGACCCTGTGACCCACCTCCCTCATCTGGTCTTTAAAAATGCTTTGCGGAAACCCTCTGGGGAGTTCGGAGGTTTTAGTGCAGGGGCCACCCACCCTCCCCGTATCGGTGCCTTCACAGTAAATGCCGCACTTTCCTTCCCCGCAGCCCTGTGTCAATAGAAGGGCTTTACTGTGCTCGCCTGAGCAGACGCCAGTTTGGTTCAGTACCAGTAGGAATTCTCACCGCTGTTTACAAATGAAGAAACTGCGGGCCAGAAAAGGTAACTGAACCCCCAGAGTAAATATAAATACTCATCTATGGAACTGAAGTTCAAAATCTTGTTTGACTGGCTTTGAACCCCATTCTCCTTTACATTTTTTTTTTAATTTAAACTTGAGATGTTAATGTATATCTCTGAGAGAGTACCAGGAGAAACATCACAAAACCAACCTGCCAGCAGTTGGAAAAGAAGAGACTCTTGAATAACCAGAAACCGGATCATCTGTTCGAGGAACAAATCCTGAGAGACTAAGAGAGACGTCCATCCTGTGTTATAGACACTCCTGGGAAACCAAAAGAAATTATCTTTACCAATGAGGGGGAAAAAGTTGCCCAGAGACACTTACAAAAGGCCTCATCTCGTTAAGTTGTAACTTTAAATAAAATATTCTTCTGACACCTGCGGGCTAAATTTGAATTCTTGCGACAAATATTTTAGGTGATAAGCAACCTGATAATAACATCAACCACTATGACTTCATCTCGCAAATTCATTCCTTGGGAATTCTGCATGACACACTTCCTAACTGTTGTAACCTTATGTTCTCTTCTTTATATAGAAAGGCGATGAAACCTGTGCAGTTGACAACCTGATTTAGAGCACAAACTATGTTTTACGTTGCGTAAAGCAAAGGCAACAGCTAACACAGTACCTGGCATATAGCAAATACTTACTAAGGTCGAATGAATACTTTTCCATTATACGGGATAGATTTGGGCGGACTGAGTCACACTGTTGTGCCCTGTCCCTGACGAGATTAGAGAGCTAACTACACAAAGACGCTGTGCAGGCAGTGTTCATGGAGCCACCGTATAGGCCCAGGTGGGGATTTAGCCGTGACTACAAACCACGTTGGTAATGCCACCGACGCCTCCAGGATGTCTGCCAACTAGCTGAGGAATGAAGAGAATACAAGGCCTAGAATCACCTGAAAGTGTGGCGCAGCTCCAACACCTCTCAACTAAGTGACTTGCGTGAAAATGAAATGAGATCACTGATAGAAAAGGTCTTAAAGTTTTAGAGCATTTTGCAAATGTAAGTAATTAATATATTGGCATGTAGTCCCGAAATTCATGTTTCCATTAGTATATCTTTTTTTTAATCGAAGTATAGTTGATTTACAATATTATGTTAGTTTCTGGTGTACAGCAGAGTGATTCAGTTATACATACACAGGCTGTTTTTGGATTCTTTTTCATTATAGGTTATTACAAGCTTTTGAATACAGTTCCCTGGGCTATGCAGTAGACCTTGTTGTTCATCTATTTTATATACAGAGGTTTGTATCTAGTATTTCTCTTTTAACATTTTGATAATCTGGTCCAAAAGCTGTCAATGAATCTTCGGTTCCCTATACAGATAAGTGTTCTGAAAGTTTTGGATGCGTTTTATCTGACCATTGTGTAACTGAATGACCACCTGTAATTAAATGGCCTTGCTGTTTCATTCCTGCATGGTAGAGCCTTCACCCTCCTTCTCCCCAATGAAAATTTGAGGAGGCAAGGGTAGACCAGAAAGAGACCTGAGGAAGGATTCCGAGAAAGTATTCGGAGGACCTGGATAACTGCCTTGTGACCTTAGGGAAATAATTTTAAGTTCCCTTAACTTCTGTTTACATCCCATTAAATGGGAATTTCTCTCTAACTCATAGTCCAGCTCTGAGGATCAAATAAGATGATGTGCTTCATAAACAATCATCCACATAGAAGAAAATATTATTCTAAACACCAGCTCACCATGTTGATATTTTTTTCAGACGTTGATGGCAGAATCCTTGATGAATGCGTATTTCTACCACAGCACTTACATCTTACAAGTACTGGCTCATGCATCTCTTCCCTCCAGGAGAGGCATTGCGGCTTAATTTTGCAGTGTCTCTGCAAAAGCTTCTACTAACTTGCAAGTCAATCTTTCAGCAAGTAATAACACTAAGTGTCATAATTAAGTGAAAATTATGTGAGAGGGTAGGAATACAGCGGAGGGCTGGATGCCCAGTCCCTTGTCGTCACAGAATAAATACACCACCAGAATGTTGCAAAGTCATTCTCTACTACTTAGTGTTTCTCCATGCAATAAAGTGTTTGGAATATGAGGAAACTGCATTAGAGTTGAAGATACACATAAAGCCAATACCTCCAGACTCAAGGAACTTCTCCTTCCCAGAGCTGTTCTCTCTCCTTTTGCACTTGCTCACCTGATGGGTTAAAAAATAGACAAAACATCCAGGTTGACCGAGTTCTTATTCAGATAGCCTACATTATAAAAACAGTATTGCTGACATCACCTGAATTTTGCAATTATCATTAAATACTATTTAGAAATAGCCTAATACCATTCAGTGGAACACATTTGGACTCGCAAATGAGAAATGAAGACGATTAACTGTGAAAGTTCATGATGCCATAATTACAATAATTACCCCCACTTTCGTCCATAGCCAAAAATGTGTGATTATATGTGCATGCCCCAAACTCTTGGTTTCAAAGAACGAGGAAAACTCCTTCAGCTCACCTTGATCTAGAAACAAACAAATGTGCTAGAAATGTTTCCCTGGAATTTGAAGGGCAGTGATGACATTGATGACATTCTGTTCTGTGTCAAACTGATCCAAAAGCTGCAAACATCTGACAAAGACTCTCATCCCTAAATGGCAGAAATTATGGAAACCGCAGGGCATACAGCACTCTCTCCGGGAACCTTTATCAGGGAACGGTTGGAGGCGGGCTTTTTGGAGCAGCCTGTAGTTACCCCTCAATTCATGCTGGTCAGGTTTTTTAGCAGGAGAGTTTTGCTTTCGGTATTTACTTAGTGCAGCAGGCAACTGTTTACCTCGGGGCATGAGAGTCAATCCAGTGCTTCAGAATCAGCTGCCACAGGCAGCTCTGTTGCCTGTGGAAACAAAGGCATCTTTGGGGGGAGGGAGCTCTGCAAGGGGTGAGACAGAAGATAATCCCATCAATTTTGGCCTCTGCCCTCTTTGACGGTGTTTTTGCTGCATGTACAGCGGTCACAAAAAATTGTACAGGATTACAATGTTTTATCATCACTTAGGAACTTTTTTCCTGAGATTCCTAGATCATTCACAGCTATATAAATAATTTTTTTAATTTTTTAAAATAAATTTAAATAAATTGGTCTTAAGTAAACATTCTCCTGGGAATGACCTCAGCAAAGAGAGGGAAAACGTGACGCTAGTTCTCGTCTAACACATAAGGGGAAGGTTGTCAGATGGTATCTTAAGAAGAAAGCATTGGACACAGATCAAGGCTGGACCACAACGCGTGTTTTAAAATGTCATGAAAATGGCTTCAACTTGAATCTCACCAATGTCCTCTATCTTCCTTCCAAAATTCAAAATATAAATTAAATCTCATGCTAGATTTCATTATTAATGAACATTTCTCGGGCTTCGCAGTCTGACCTTTCCAGTAGCCTTGTAATTAGCTCACTTTGTGCCCAGACAGCACAGGGGAAGATGGACTGCAAAAGAAATGGAGAGTGAGAAACCATGGAGGACATGATGGCAATAATCTAGTGAGTATTACAGATGGCAAAGAGGACAGGAATGCAAGAGAGGAAGTAAAAGAGGAAGAGGGAGAAATATGTATTTATTGAGCACTTCACTTGTTCCAAGCCGAGTGCCAGAAGCCATATCTCAGTAGCCTCCATGTGACTATACTAATAAGAAATGTGAAAGGCATATCATGGTCCCTGTTGTAGACACTGAGGGATGGCAGAGAGAACTGTGCAGACGGACTTAGTAGATTTCTAACAAACAGATTAGTGAAAAAAAACTTTTCAAAACTGTTTCCGAATATTCCAGCTGAGTCAAATCATACCTATCTTTTTGTACTAATGTGCTGCAATACTGAGGGCATGGATGAAGTCTAGGGAATAGTCAAAATTTTTCAAGGAATTATGTCATTTACTGAAATTGAAATACGACCGCTTACGCTATGTGATATGTTCTGGGCACAATGTTGAGCATGATGGAGGTTGGTTTGTGAGAAATCTGACTCCCTATTGCTTCTTGAACATCTTTATAATCTGATTTCAGTTTACTCAGAATTCACTTTTGATATTTTCAAAAGTAATAGAGTGAATCCATCTCTATCCTACATCAAAGGAATAAGTAAATATGGCAAAACAAACAAGCAAACAAACCAACCTCCACTTGATTTTCCTGAGATAGATAAGATAGATGAAAACCTAACTGTTTTCTTGTATGGATCTGGTTTTGAGACAGGCAGACTCTCTGGGTATAAATATGGGCTCTTCTACTTACTGTGTGACTTTGGACATGTTTGTTAGTATTTCCACAACCCAGTTTCCTTACTTCCAATCTGGGGGCTTCATCATCTCCCTCAGCTGTGGGGTTGTGGTGAACAAGCTGTATTCGGCAAGGCTGTTTTAATCACCACCCTAGTTACATGTGGTAGGAAAAATTATCACAAGTCTCTGAAATACTGAATAATATGACTAAAAACTGAAATAACATGCAATAAATGTCAATTCAGTTCAAGATGCATTTATTGATACCTACTGTGTGAAGTATATGATACACAGCTACACAAAGACAAATCACACATCATCTCTGGCTTTGAGAAATTTATCATCTAGTGGGGAGAAAGACACCTGAATTATTTTAACACAGAGTAGTAAAGCTATTAGAGAGATCTATATGTAAGATATTACAGGATGACAAGAGAGGTGGTTATGATGAGACATAGGCTTCCTGGAGTTGAAAACTAACTTGAAACTTAAGGGATAAACACAATTAAGAAAAGGAAAAATTTTCACAGATGCATTGTAGATAGAGCAGCTGCAATATCAACCCTAAAGAGACAGCGAACAGCAAGATGTACTAGAATATAAACAACACAGTTTATGCAAATCTTTAATACCAAGACGAAGAGATGGGACTTTCATCTTGGAGGTGGTGAGGAGCCACTGAAGAGCTTTAAAAAGGAGAATGAAATGGACAAATTTTTATTTTGGAAGGCTCTCTCTGGCTGCAAGATTCGGAATGGCTTGGCTGATGAGGTGGGGAGGATGGGGCACATTGAAGGACGGGACACATCGTCATGAGCTAATTGGCTATCTTGTTATTTACTGCTACTAAGAACTGGTATCTTAGAACTGATACCTGCCTGAACTTGGTATCATATAGTTGTAGTGCAAACTAGGAAGCAGATTTCAGAATAATTTAGGAGATGAGATCTGATGGATTTGGCAATTGGCTGGATGTGGTGGGTAAGGAATAGGACTGAATGATAACTCCAGTATAGGGAGGCCAGGGGAATGGTGATGCTTTTTCAAAGTAGTGCAATGGGGGCAGGGGGAAAGAGAATCTGGAAGACAAAATTCTAAACTCTTTCAAGAGGAACCTGTAAAATAGTAATTTCTACAATGTTTGAATGGAAATATGCAGCAAGAAGTTAGACTGTCTTGAGGAAAATGAACTTAAAGATGAGGGCTCCATCTAAAAGAGAAGAGAATGAATGATGTCCAAGGAGACAAGATTTAGAGTGAGCAGAGTAGCAGGCTGTGAGAATGGAATATGAGAATCACCAGAGTTCAGGTGGAAAGCAGAAGAGATGCCCATGGGCAAAAACTTAGAATCAGAGGTTAAAGAGGGTAAAAGAATAACCGGTCCCACAGAAGGAAACTAGGAGTTTCAAGAAAGTCAAAGAACGTATATATATGTCCATCCAATAAAAGTTATTGCTGTGGGCCTTTATTCCGGGAACATAAAAATTGAAACACATCCATTGATTGTTGACCCTTGCCAGAGCAATTTCACTTTGTTTGGCACAAAAGCGAACTGCTGTGAGTTGCATTGTAAATGGGAAGTGAGGAAGTGGGGACAATGAGTAGAGGCTACTTTTTCATGAAGGAGGAGAGAGCGAGGAGGCTGTAACCACAAGGAGGTACAAGGTCAAGGCAGGCAGATTTAAGATGGGAGAGATCTGGGGACATTCAGAAGGAAAAAACCACTAGCATGGAGTTGTTTGGAAAGGAAGTGATAGTGGTGAATGATAGAACAAGGTCAGAGGGGACAAGAGGAGTCGGGTCTGAGAGCAGCAAGAGAGGCGGGAGGAGGAGGAGAGAGAGACCTCACCTTTGAGAATGAAAAAGGCACAGATACCAAGTCCAGTTCTCCTATCCGCCACCTAGAATTGTGACGTTGGATAATTTACTAAATCAAGTTCCTAATAATTTTATCTCCCCACATAAGTAAGTAGTTTAAATACAGTAAAGCAAGTAAATCACAGGCCTCTCAATAAATAAATATTAATGTTGGATTCTAAGTGACGATGGACAAGGTAATGTGGGTGTGTGATGGAACGAAGAGGCGCTAAGGGAATCCAAACCCAATTCCATTTCTTAATATTGTCAGTGAGATCTTCCCCTTTGCTGCTCCCTTTGTCCACCTTCCTTGGGACAGAGCAGGGGTGGGAGGGAGACAAAACATGTGTCTCTAGAAATTTCAAAGTTCATCTCAAAATGCGTTGATTATCTGCTCTATTTAAGGCACTCAGCCAAGGGAGAACATTCAAAAGTAAATTAAGGCAGAGACTTGGCCCATTCAAGCTCACAATCTAGTAGGGCAGAGAGGGAAATATAAAAAATACCACCCAAATAGGTCCATATATTGTGACCTAGAGTGGTATCTTTTCCCTTTTCAAAAGCAAAATTAGACTCTAGCTATTTTAGAACACCACTCTACTTGAAGGCTTGAGATATCTGGAGCTCTTGAAATGTCATTTGATGTGTAGGTACATTTGACATACATTAAAGAAGAACCCACCTCAGAGGTGTGTCAGACCAGAGGGACTGTGACTTCCTGGCCTGAGAGGAGGGGACGGAAGCCATTGGGACGATTTATTGATAAGGGACGATGTGCAGCTGTAGTTCAAAGAAGGGCCAAGTCAGCTCTTAATAACAAACATTCCATTCCAAGGGTATCCTGCATTTTTTACAATTTATTTCAGAGATAAAAGTAGGATGTAGGCAGGGGGAATTGCTTTCCTTGAGACAAGAACTTTTACGAAATGAAAAACTTGAAATTAGACCATAGATCAGCATGAGTAAGGTGGCCTACCATGTTCCTCACTCGCAGCTTCGGTGCCTTGGTAATTTCCTGGCTTCATCGAGCTGTTTGTGGGAAACTAAAGGTTGTTTTCCTCACACGACTGTCTCTCCTGCTGGAATCCGTGAGGAAAAAGAAACTTTGCATTTGCAACTCTAAAATTATTTTCAGATTAGTATATAGTGAGGCTACACACTAAAATATGCAGCTTAGTTGTGGAATATGTAGGGAGAATATTTATGCGGGTAAGAGAATTTTTATTCAGTATGTCTTGATGGTATAATTGATTTCCACCCCCCCAAAAGTAACCTATAAATGTATAACATTTAATTTAAATGCTTACATTTATCAAATTTACCCCCACAAGATTCACCCCCTACTAAACAGTTTTGAACTTCAAAATTCTTTGTGAAAAATGAAGTTTTTTTATATAAGGTAGTATCTATGATTTTCAGTGGATCATGTAATAAAATAATCAAAACCATAGAAAGCAGAAAGTACCAAAATAAAGTCAAAGAGGTTAAAAAAGATAACAGAAGAATTATAGACATGTGAAATATTCACATACCTCACCTATGTGCATCCAATGTGTAATTTGCAGCTACGGGTTTGAATTCAGCTTCTTAGTCAATCTATGAGAATAACATCCTCTGGGTAAACAGGCATTCTGTGGGGAGCATCCCGCCCTCTAAACAGAGCTCTCTGGTGTCTGCTGAACACAGTTCACCCACAGATCAAAGAAAGGTTGAGAGTAACAGAGACTTCTCCGTCCTCTACAGAACAAGCTTATTAGAGAAACACGTTGCCACTTGCTTTGCACTGATGTTCACGGTGCCGAGGTTGACAGTTTGTCAGACAGAAGACAACACAATAAAATAGCTGGGAAAGGGAGGAGTGGCAACCAGGGTCATGTAAAATATTCACTCAGATATGTACCTGGAAAATTTAATTTTCCTATGGTCCTCAAATACCTGTGTGGCACCGCAGAAGTAACCTTATGGCCTTTTTCACAACTATTCTCCCCGTGTTAGACTGAATGTTTGTGCCTGTCCAAAACTTATATGTTGAAACTCTGCCCCTCAAGGTGATTGTATTAAGAGGTGGGGTCTCTGGTAAACAGTCAGGATGGAAGATGGGGTCCCACGGTGGGGGACACCCTCAGGAATGATAGGATTGCCCTTATGAGATTCATGGAGAGCTTGCTTCTGCTGTCTGCTCTCCACCACGTGTGGATGCAAGAAGTCTGCAGTCTGCAGCCCGGTAGAGGGCTCTCACCCGAACTCAACCATGCTGGCCCCCTCATTTCAGACTTCCTGTCTCCAGAACCATGAGAAATAAGTTTCGATGGTTGACAAGCCATCCAGTCCATGGTTCTCCAGTAGAGGATCCTGAACAGACACAGGAGCTTGCCTACTTTTCTTTCTTTTTCACTCTTCTTCAACTTTTCCAGACTTGGAGGGGGCTGTGTATATATATATGTATATATATATATATATACACACACATCACACACACACACACACACACACACACACACACACACATACATTGAACTCCAGATCCTTCTGCAACAAAACTGTTGCTTTCATTTCCTTTTAGAGCTGTCTGAAATGAGTTCAGTTGGCATAAGTCAATTTGGATTGTGTTTAAGATTTGTGCATTCAATGTCTCTGATATAAGGATATAGTGTATCTGTCCCTGAAAACATCTCAGATTCAAGTACCAGACAAAAGCTCCTGCTATGGCTTCATCCTACTACTCTCTACCTCAACACATTCAAATTCAGGTAGGATCTATATGTAAATATCAAGGATAAATATTTACAGGGAGAGGAGGTGGTAAGCTGAGCAAAGTGCATAATGTTTCAGCTAAAGGAGGACCTCCCAAACATTCAAGCATAAGTTTAAGTGAGAAAAAAAATCATGCATTGTTTTGTATTTATTATTGGTATTTCTTATCCCGAAGAAAAGAGTAGTAACAAATGTGTGTGTGTGCGTGCGCTTGTGTGTGTGTGTTGAAAGGCAGGGTAGATTTAGTTGATCCAGCATGAAGTATGATGAGAAAGATGACCATCAATACTCTTCCAGATGACTCTGTCTGTAGATGCTCTTTCTATAAGTAATGGAATAGATTTTAACTTGTAAATCATAATGACTGCTTACCACAGACCATTACTAAAAAGTAGATCTAGTTGTCTGCTTCTGTTTACTCCTAGTTCACCTCCTAGAGAAACAAGAATGCCTGAGACTCGGGTCACAGCCACTTCGTTTCAGACAAGGCTAACACAGAAATGATTCTGCCTCGCGCGTCAGAATAATAAACACAGGCATACATGCTACAGGAAAAGAAGCCTCCATCACAATTAAAATTTAAATCACTCTGAAAATCCAAGAAATGCTGGTGTCTTCCCAACATTCCCTATGGTACTAAATACACGGGTCAGAAAAGTCGTGTGACCTGCAGACTTACAGAGGAACTGGAGTCACAGTTTCTAAGATGCAGCGAGTCATCTATTGAGGGATTTCTATACTACAGTTCGTGTTGAACTCCAGACAGGAGGAGGTGGAATATGATACAGAGGAGAAGGCCCAGGAAACAGAGGTTAAGTTAGGAGAAGACTTGACAAAGAATGACAGAGAATGACACACCAGATAATGCCAGTTTTTACAACATACACACACACACATGCACATGAAGGCACACATACACATACATGTACACACATTCTGATCCTCTAATCACTGATCCTAGGATAGCAAGCTATTTCAAGTTGTATGTGTATATTCCCACCCCATCCCCTACACTGGTCTTTCCTGTCTGGATATCAGCCTCCTGTTTGCCTAATTCTTCTCTAGATTAGAGCCCTTTTGCCATCCTGCACATACTTACGTTTCTACACTTGTTACAGATTATGTTACCATTTTCATCTGGAATTCTAAGAGCGTAGCCCTCATGGCCACACAGGCTTCACAACAGAAAGGGAAGAGGGACTCCTTTAGTCTCATGAATCTCTCTGAGATGCCCAAAGAGGGCAGTGGTGTCGGGAGCTCGAAGGCTGGTGTGGGTCAGGCTCTCACCCAGCACCTCAGCTGTGCTTCACTCCAGAGTCAGCTTCCCTTCTTGCTTCACCATCAAGCAGCTGAAAGGCTTAAGCTGGGTTTTCTTTTCTGGTTGCTGAGCCCAAAGGACAGGAAATCATTACAAGAAAAACATTTCTAGCAAAGGTCACTTTAATAGAAAATGACATCAATCACCTTGAAGAAAAAAATACATTTCAATGGATGTCATCTGTCCATGGGATCACAACCGTTTTAGTTTCTGACTTGAGTTTGTAAAAGTTAGTCTAACTTTTGGAGATAACACATTAAAAATTAACCATGCCTTCAACAGTAATTTCAATCTTTTGAAAAGGAAGTGATGGTTATTAGCCATTTCATGTCAGAAGCTAAATGGTTACCTACTTAGAAGGAAAAAGAGTTTTGTGTGTGTGTGTGTGGTGTGTGTGTGTTTTTTGGATGTACTCCCAATGGAATGGTAAAAGGAGCAAATCTTTCAGAGTTAGAAAATTGAGTGTTTAGTTTTTTTAGCATGCTTTCTTAATGATTGAAATTTTGCAGATACGCATCCTAAAGATAGTGATAATTTTTTTCTATATATTTTAAGTATATGTCATTTACTTCTTAAAAATGTCTTATAGTCTTGACTGAGTATCTGAGGGGTACTGGTTCCAGGACACCTTGCAGCTACCAAAATCCACAGACGATAAAGTCCCTTACTGTCCCCTCCATACCTACAGATTCAACCAACTGTGAATTCCATCCAGAGATACTGAGGGCCAACTGTACTTACTTTACTTGTGCGTGTCTGTATAAGGAAAAAAGAAGAGAGGAAGGAAGAAAAGGAGGGAGGGAAGAAGGAAGGAAGGAAGGAAGGAAGGAAAGAAACTGAGGAAATTTAGAAAAAGTTAAGTAAATGACAAGTATAATTGTTGCAACTGTTTCCAGGCAGAAGATCTGCCTAGCATCTCCTGACCTGGAATGCCCACAGCTCAAACCAGACCTTTTTCCCCTTTCATTTCCCCCAAATGTTTCCAAACATAGACAGTGGCTGAAATAGCTTCTTAATCATCCCCTATTAAAAAAAAAAAAACTATACAGAGTATTTGAGCCTGATATTAAGTGAAGATGCATCATATAAGCAAACTGCTACAAAAGATTCCATCTGAATAGTCAGCCTTAAGAGGCCTCGGTCTCTCCGGCTCCCAAACTACACATATATTCCAGCCTTGGTGGCCGAGCCTTCCATTCCCTTACAGGCAACCAGAGTGCAAAGTCTGAGCCCCACACCCAGGAAAACACTTGAACTCTGAGAACAACTTCTATCTGCCCTGTTGTAATGGTTTCTAGACTGTGGTCCCCAGACAAGCACCCGTCAGCATCACCTGGAAGACCACAGGTTTTATTTCAGATTCTCTGAATCAAACACTGGAAGTAGAGCCGGGCAGTCTGTGCGCCAGCAAGCTCCCCACGCGATCCGGATGCACGGTCTGACAACCACTGCCCTTTGGAACCAAACAGAAAATGGGTCCCATCTTTCTCTCCTCTGCCCAATAGCCCTGGGCCCCTGGACCTAATACAAATGAAAGAAATTATTTGGCCAAATGTGCTGGAAGAAAGGGCTGGCAGTTCTAAGGCTCACCTAAAAGTTCTGTTTCACTGGCACAGGCTGCTTCTGTTTCCCAAGGCCAGGTTCAGAAAAATCATCAGGCCAGTGGCCGTCAGAGGCAAACCCAACCAACCCGGAAAGGATTTACTCTGGGGGGTAAGTCTGCCTTGTACAGTGACCTAGAAGCACAGTCATCATTTGAATGTATGTGAACTGAACTGGATGGGCTGTTTGATCACAGCACGTCACAATGCTTCTTCAGAGCCTTAACTGGGTACCCTGCACAGTTGACCCTTGAACAACAGGGTCTTGAATTATGCAGGTCCACTTACGTGCATCTTCTTCAACAGTAACTATTACAGTGCTACACGATCTGTGATTGGTTGAATCTGTGGATGTGGAACTGCGGACATGGAGGAACCACATATACTGAGGGGCAATTGTAAGTAATACTTAAAAGTTATACTCGGATTTCTGACTCGGCAGAAGGTCAGCATCCCTAAACTCACGTTATTCAAGGGTCAACTATATTCAGCAAAGAAGAAGTAAAATGAAGGAACTTGCAAAATGTCCCAAGGATAGCATGGCTTTCTAAATGCTTGCCACAGTGTTTTTCTCCTTATGTCTTGTGGTCAGGGGAATCAAGCCAGAACAAAGGAGTTCATATCTCTATTATCATGGGGAGATTCAGGCAACAGGGAAGAACCACAGCCTCTTAGAATTTAGTAGTTAGTAATCTTCCTCAATTGGAGAAGCTTTCTGAAAATTTCTCTTTTCTCTGTAAATACCTGCTTTCTCTGTAAGTATACACTTTTATTGTGATGTCTCTCCCACCCCACCCCCAGTTCTAGAGATCCTTTTATATAAAACCCTGTCATTTCGTCAGTTATTAGAAACCCTCCTCAAAATCTCTTCTTGTCAATTAGGTTTATTTCTCTTATCTACATTTTCATGCTTTGACTAGATTTTGTTTTTTTCTTGTGATATTATTATAGGTCAAAAGACCCATCTACTAAAATGCCTTAGCAGAATTATAGCATAGCCACCAAAAGGAAAACTTTGATTTTAGCGATTTTTTTCCACATTAGAAAGGAAAGAAAAAAATGCTACTGAAAAATCTCAGTGCCAAAGAGATACTATAGTATGTGCTGCGGTGGGATTGCATAGTTGTTATTTTTTTTTCCCCTGGGCATTTAGAAGAATATGTCCCAGCTTATTGTATTGTGCAGTATCATCCTCATAATTAAATAATGGCAACAATACATTTGCACTCCAAACAAAAGGGAAATTCCATTTTGGTAACAAAAGGTGATGCAGAGCCTTGGTTTCCTCCTCCCTTGGATACGACCTAATACCACTTTTAATTCTACCACTGCAGAAGGAAAGAATGATGAGGAGTGGAATATGCCTTTGTGAGGGAGGAAAACAATTTTTCACCTACCCTTCTGAGTTCTTAGCTGAGACCCCTATAGTAAAATACAGATTAACAAGAGAAAAGTAAACAGAAGTTTATTAACACAAATATCTCATGTGTGCCTCGGAAATAGGCAGGGAAGGGTAATTAGCTCCCCAAAGTAGCTTAGTATTCAGACTGAAGTACCATCCGAATACTGAAAGGGGAGGAGGGATGTAGGCTCTTAGGGGAGAGTAAATGATTTTAGGAAAGATGAATAGGCACTTAGAAGAATAGATGGGACATGTGACAGTTCATGTCAAAGCTTATCTGGGAGTGGTGTTGACTTCTGGTCTCCTCTCCTGTGATGAGTCACTCTTTTCTGGTTGATGAAACTCCCAGGTAGAGGATTTATGACAACTGAATTCTTTTTGGAGGACTTGTCTTTAGGCAGATAAGGGAAGTTCAGAAGAAACCTCTCTCTGAATTTGCTGTTTTTCAAGTGCCTACAGCTCAAAATAATCAATATACCAAAGCAGCATGTTTTGCTGTGGCATGTCCTGAATGCCTACAGTCACATTTCGGGATGGTTTATTCTGCTACCTTTCACTTTCGTATCTTGACTTCTCTTCAACTGGCAGAAATCTCAAGCAATTGCAGAGTTGACTCTTTCTAGACCCCTAAACGTCATGTGGGAAGATTTATTATCTTTGGACTCATGGTAGGGACACTGGTCCTGGTCCTTAGGATAGGATGTCCACTTTTCAGATTCCTTCCAAAGCTCCTAAAATCCAAATATACAGAGTACAGATAATAATTAGTGTTTATGAATGTTGGACAAATTGCTCTACCACTGAACAGGCAGCTGAAGACCTTAACCCATAGGTGGACTAGGAGGTCCTGGCCACAGCTGTCTTTCTCCACCTAATGACTGATGTATAGTGAGCTACAATCATGGTCTGGCCCCAGGTGAGCTCTGTTTCAAACCTTGGGCAAGATGTCATAGATACTGGATCATGACCTTTAAAATTGTAGGGAGCTCTCTCTTCTAGAAAAGACACTAACCAAAATATTCTAATGCACTGGTCACGTCAAGACATCTGCCAGAATAACTGACGGTTCTCCCTTCACTAAGGGAGATGCCACCAATGTTAACCACCCCATGGGCTTGTAGGTCCTGCTGGTCAGTGAGACTCTGTTGGGATCCCAGCATAACTTTGAAATGTAACAAGAAATGCTCTCCTGTGGAAAAACCTACAATCCTAGTACAGATGCTTCCGTATTTGCTTCCCTTCTACACTCAACTGCTAATAACTTTGGGGAAACAAGGCAGCTTAGAAAATAGCTATTGGTTGAAAATTAGTCTATCTATCTTGACATTAGACAAAGAACTGGGTTACCTAAACCAGAGACTTGATTCCATAAGGAAATTCAATGTCCTTACCTCTCCTGGAGAATAAGTATTAGAATTTAAAATACAGTATTCCAACAAAGAATCCTTCACTTGCCTTGAAATTCTACTGTAACAAGGATACATATACAAATAAGTGAATATTTTTAATAACTTTGGTTTGCAAAGAGGCAAACCTTTGCTTTCCTTCTTTTTTGAATATCTCAGTCTTCTGTGTTGGCTCCTAGAACTCCATTTAAAGAAGGAAATTCATGAGAACAGACTTTCTAAATGTTGTTATGCTCCCCCTTAGAACTAAACTGAAAGTAAAAATCATTATGGTTACTCAACAATCTTAGTGCAGCTAGATAATATTTTGAGATATTATTCTTTTTCTGTTCTTTGTCATTTCCCCTGTTCCCTTCTATTTTGGCAGTTAGCTGGTTCTGTTCCACATTGCCTTAAGGTATACATGTGTGGTAAGTAGCAAAAGTGACATAAAGAAGATGAATTAGTGGTTAAGAGTTGATTCCAGAGTCAGTAAGCCTTCTTCTAAGTCTCACTGGCTATTTAATAGCATAAGACCTCGGGTAAAACATTTAACTCTCTATTCCTTAGTTTTTCATCTGCTAAATGGAAATAATGATAGTATCTATCTCATAAAGTTTTAATGTTGAAATACTATATTTAAAGTGACTAAGCCATGCTTTAAAATGGTAATGATGATGATTGACACATATAGACTACTTACTTTGTGTCAGATACTGTTCTAAGATACACAGTGACTCATTTAATACGTGCAGAAGTGCTGTGGTACATGTATCAAACTAACACCACCACCACCATCATTATCACCCCTACGTAGATGAGGAAATGATGATTTACCACAGTTGACTGGCTGTGGTGCTGATGAACTTGGCTAGGATCAGATGACTCTACTCCAGGCTACAGGATGGGTTCAGGACTGCTCCAAGGGTTTATTCTTGGGCTGGTTGCTATCAGAACCCTGTGTTTCTCATGGTGAATCATAAGAACCCAAGAGAAAAAGCCATATTTAAAGTCTTTGCTTGTGTCAAGTCACTATTAACACCAACAGCAAAGACTGAGGAAGTAAACTCTGGTCGCCGTCAAGCCACGACAAAGGTGTGGAAGTGTAAGTTGATGAGAGGAAGAAGATGAGAATTGAAAGCATTAAGTTACTCTATTATAACAGTCTAACAGAGAAAATATATATGCAAAGAAGTATTTGTAACATGATACAATGAATTCACATTTCACTGAAGGTTAGAATATAAAGTCAGTAAGTTAGAGGAAAATAGTATATCGTTTAAACGCTTTCCAGAAAACCCTTTAGGAAGGTATCTTTGTTAAAGACTGAGTTGTTTGTTATATCCTGTTCCACCAGGATTCTCTTCAGTGTTGGAACAGATCATTATTTTATTGGTTGATCATCAGATCAAATATAAGCCTGTGTATAGGGACCATGTTGAGTGAATCCAGCATGATGGTAAGATCCTACTTCCTGAGATGTTAGTAACTGAGAACAGCTAAGGGAACCTGTCTGGGAACTCATGCTCTGTCAGGACATTTGCTTTGAATGGAATGAGATACAGTTGGGTAATATGAATCATCCTCTATTTAAAATGAATATTTCCCTCTCTGTCTTTCTGTCTCTTTCTCTCTCTCTCTTTATCCCCAATTTCCATCCATGCAGTTTTAGTTGAATTTGTATTATTAAATGAATGTTTAGTGCAGTAACTAGAGGCATACACTAGAAGGAAAAATAGCTATTGAATGGACTATAAATCCTTCCTGGAAGAGGGAGAACCTGTGGATGCTTAGTGAATGCCTGCAAAGGTAAGGCACCAGGCTGGCACACCCTATATGACTGACTATTAAGCTGAAACTTAAATAATGGCTCGGATTTAAACAGACAAAGATATGAAGGAAGGGTATTCCAGGAGGAGAGAACAGTTTGAACAGAGGCAGGAAAATTAAACAACTGAGACTAATCCCAATTCATAATAAGTTAAAGAATAAGAGTCAAGGAACAATTACCAGGGGGTTATTTTTACTGAAATATGTAATGTCATTCAGAGCTGATATTTACAATGGTACAGTGCTATTAGCACAGGAATTTGTTTAAACAATCATTAGGCCAAATTCCCTTTAATTCTCAAAATAACAGTTTTAACTATGCTTTAAAAAATTATTTTCAAAGTAATACCCCCATTTAAAAAATATACTTTGACTCACTATAAAACCTGAGGATGTGTCATTTATTTAAATTACAAGTAAGTTTACTGAACAATAGATAACATTCCAACAATAAACTGGCACTTCAGACAAAAATCAAATTTAAAATAATTAAGGAAGCAGTTCTGGCATTAGGATTATAAACTTTGAGTAAATTTAAAGAAAATTATAGTTGCTATTTCATACTCAGGGAAATATGAGGGGGCCACTTGTGCATCTTTCATGGGCATATTAAGAAAAGCCAATTTGTCTACATGGTTTGTATTACTTAAAAAGTAGATAAAACTCTCCTTTCTCAGTTTTTCAGGGTGAATAAAATCCAAAATTTTCAAAATTTGAATTTCTTCAAGCAAGAGGGTGGACTCTGTGGGCTATAAAAACATACATAAGTGCTATGAGTAAAGTGTCACATGAATCTGGGTGACTGATTTGCACTTGCAGTGTCCATAATAGCACAGGAGTACAAAACTCAGAAATCAGAACTCAAAAACTTTCATTACGAAGCTAGCATGTGGCCAGGCACCATGCTAGGAGGTGGAATACAAGATTAATAATATTAGATCTAGGCTACACCCTTAAAAGAGCTGAAAAAGTGAGTCACAATCGAGAATAAATAATCACAAGCCAATGTGAGACTGCTAATTAATAGAGATGGTTAGAAATGTTAAGAGCAGACAAATCCTAGGGGTCATGAAAGATGTCATTAAAGAAGACAATATATTAGCTTAAATTTTAAAAAGAGAGGACAAGCTCTCTAGGTTGACAAGTGGTGAGGAAAGATGCATTTTCCTACGATGCCAATGAATTTCTTTGTAGACTTATTAAGGCAGAATTTCCTCTTTCTCAACCCTAAAAGCCCCCTCCCCCGCACCGCCCACTGCTCACAATATCTAAGCAGGGGATGATACTTAAAGTAATCTTGTAAAAATCCAGCCATGAAGGCAGAGGAAAGGCTCACACTAGACGTGAAACTCACCTCCCTTACTAAGGTTTGGGGAATTGCTACTTGGTGCCTTTCCCCCCCTAGCAATTGGACCACTGTTTTTGTGAATTTATAGTCAAATTAAACACAATGCAATCATTCAAGACAAGCAAATTTAGCATGATTTGCATGTGCTCCCCTCTTGTTTTGGAGTCTCCTCTGTAGTCTCAGACTGGGGTTAATTACTGATGATTTCTCCCTTTGTATTCATAATTCTTCGCTGGCAGTTTCACACTGTTATTATTGGGGCTTTCTTTTGTCCTGCTTAATTAAATGCTGAAAAGCTTCCAGTTGCTTTCGCAGTCTGCTGAGGTAGCTAGATAATTTGCAGTCTAAATAAAGTGTTCAGCACTGACTGAACTCTCAAGACCCACTCTTACAGGCAATGTGCATGAGATGACGCCGTTGGTGTTATTCATCTGTGATTAAAAACAGACAAACACTGGTTTAGAATAAGCTTCACTATCCTTCAAATAGGACCTTTCTCCTTGGGTTCTGGCTTCCTGTGCTTTCTCTATAATTCATTCAGTATTGGGAACTAGTTGCCATTGTCACACTGAGTCACCCACGTTAGAGAAACAAAAAGCAGTCCTCTATGCATAGCAGTGACAGACCCAGAGCTGCAGGCAGCTGCAGGCGTCAAGCAGTTGAGAATGGCTCCGTGTCACCAAGGAAAGTGGCCTCTTTGCAACATGACAGAAATCTCACTCTATACATGTAAGAGTCAGTGCTCTCAGAAGACAGCTTAACACATTTCTGTAAGGTCAGCTTGAGAGAAGGTGTTTCAAAGAAAAAAAGCAGTAAAAATGGGGATGCTAGATAGCGTTTGGTGGGCATTTATGTAATAAATAACAGTATATGTGCTTATACATACTTGCATTACCGTAGCAAATCACCAAGGCCCTGGGATGAAATTATGTGAAATCTGAAAGCCAGTCAATCGCCATAGCACACAAACCTATGAAATATGAAATATACATGGAGGTACTGTGTTTGTCTGACCACTTTGGGATCTGAAATGCACTGCTTAAGGCTACTTAAAATACTAAAACAAAGCCCACAGTTCCTGCTTCTGTTCAGAAGAGGCACTGTGGAAATTATCAGACCTACAGTTGCCCACAAACACCTCCTACAGACGAGGCACACCACTGGTTTCTCTCCACAGACCTTTTTAATCCACGGGCACTCTCTCTGAGTGCTCCTTTATGATGGTGACAGAGGTTCTGGAGAGCTGCAGCTGCTGCTGCTTACTGAGCATTTTCATCTGCTTCAAACACTAGTAGAATTGAGACAGGAAGGGGGCAGAGCACAGCCGTTCAAGGAATGCTACAGCAATTAACATCAAAATGGTAGAAGGATTCAACCCCCAGTAGGCCTTGAGACTCAGGATGGTGGGAGATGTAACTTCCAGTAGACCTTGAGCTTCATTATACAATCATTGTAATATATTAACATGGTGAATAACATGCCCACAGGCACCATGACAATCCCAAGGCTAACCACAAAAGGTCAAAGAGCGGGAAATGGCTAACTTCCTGGGAATCCCAGACCCTTCCCCAGGCTAGTTGGACTGGTCCTTCCACTTATTAGCATATGAAGCCACCAAGCCCATAAAAACCAGCAACACCGCACCTTGTGGCCACCACACCCTCTCTCTCCCTCTTCAGAGTTAGCCCACGTTCTGTCTATGGAGTGTGTACCTACTTTTACTCTAATCTGAGCACCCAATCCCCACACCTCATGGCCTTTCTCTTGCCTTTCGATCTCTAAATAAATCTGCCTTTACTCAACTGTGGCTCGTTCTTGAATTCTTTCCTGTGAGAAGCCAAGGACCCACACTTGGCGGGGCACATCCCAGGGGTTCAGCCGAAGCCTGGGACCCGGCCCTCCTCACGACCCACATCCATTTTTCTTGCATCAGAACCAAAAAGGAGATTGACCAATAAGGTGTGTTGTAAAGTGGGAGTCAGCAGTCCTTTCAATGGGAAGGTTACCATCTACAAATCCATTTGATCTTTAGTATGGTTACATTAGGGTCTTAGAAATATTATAATACACCCTTCAGCCTTTATACAAAGTTAAACCTAAATCATGGAATATCACCTGTTAAATACTCATTGAATATTTTCTCTGATCTCAAGCATACCAGGCATTATGAGAGATAAGGAAATACAAAATTAGATTCCTGCCCCAGACAGATTATAATTGAGTTAGAGAGCAGAACTACAACCAAAATAATGACAGAGATCAAAAATATATATGTCAAATATGATTTAAATAGTAAATTTTGTAACAAAACTATAGGTATGTATCAATTAAGTAATAGGAGTCATTGAAGCTTAAAAGTCAACCAATGAAGGATAAAATCCTACCACTTAAAATGTAATCCACAGACCAGCACAATTATCACCTGGGAGCTTGTTAGAATGCAGAATTTCAGATCATGCACCAGGTCTACTACAGACAAAAAAAAAAAAAAAAAAAAGAAAGAAAACCCCAAGATTTTAACAAGAGTACATAAGATCCAGGTAGCTCGTATTCATAATGAAGTTTGAGAAACACTGGACAAAACATTAAGGTCCAAGTGGGCAGAATTTCTAGCTAGCTATCTCATGGAGGATCTTCAGGGACTAGTCTCCCAGCATTGATAGGTGGTCAATAAATGTTCATTAAAGAAAACAGTTCATTAAAGAAAACAGTTATATATGCTAAGCACATATAGCACAGGGGAAAATCAAGGGTACATACAATAAAAAGGATGCACATTTTTAAAACATCCAGAGAATCTCCACTCTGGGCATGCAAAAATTAATATTTAGATTAATTAGAATAGACGTCATTTGGTTTGAAATTATCAGCTGAATTCCTGGGGAGTAATATTGAAAATATAATTTAACAAAAAGATATTTTTATTCATTAATCTCTAGCAAATATTTAAAATTATTTATAGTATTTTAAGTAAAAAGTTATCCTTCATTATATATGTGAGAAAATAGAAAAATTATAAATGCATGACTGCAGAACATAAATTAAATAGACTTTAGAAATATTTTGCTTTCATATAATTATCCTTTATTGATAAGATTCTGTGAAAATGCTTTTTATATTAAACACTCAAAAGAATATTAAGAAAAAAACATGACATCTCTTACTGTGTCCATTATTGATTAAATGAAAAATTAGAACTTAATAACATTAGGAATGTATTCAAAAGGGCTTTAAAAAGCATGTCTGTCTAATTTTTATTATCAGGTTTCTACATCTGGGCATCACTTTGTAATTGTTTTTTTAAATGTTGAAAAATTCCAATACAAAAATTAATAAAAAGCGCAGAAAACATTATGTAAAAATATCCCATGGGTCTCTGAGTTACGTTTTTAACTAAGACGAGGCTGGTCTAAATCAGCAGTTCTCAACAATGGCCATTCATTTTAATAGCCTGGATAGCTTACCAAAAATACATGTGGGCAGGCCCCACCCCGTCCTTTTAAGTCGGAATTTCTGGGTGTAAAATTTTACTATTAGGTGAAGGAGGTCTGACTATACTGTGTCAGTCTTTTGTAATTTTTTTTTATAATTACATTTCTCACTTATACATGCCATATGTTGTTACCAGTATTCATATTTTGCAGTGACTTTCTTGGCATCACTCATACAAGTACTTTGGGTAGGAATAAATAAAAGGCCAATTATGATAAAATTCAAAATCAATCTATAGTTCATTTTCTGTTGACTCTTCAAGAATGACAAAAAGGATGTAGAGCCTTTAGGTCTTCATTAAATTATAACTCTGAGCCCTGTCTCTGATTTAGTCTTAAATGTAGGTATAGAGCTGATAAAGGTGGGTGTTGATGACTCTCTGCAAGTACGCTCCACTTCTGCTGAACTTACTCCATTTTAGAAATTCATTTTTATCATCATCTCCTTTGAGGCAACAGCTTAGTGTGTCTGCATAAATCTTCCATCAAACTAGGAGTCAAAATTTTAAGGTAATAAAAGTTTAGTTATTATTTCTGATTTATTCAACAGTATTTACCAAATATTTATTGGGGGTTTACCGTGTGTCACACTCTATTCTAGGTATTGAGATATGACAGTGAAAATGGAAGACATGGTCCATGTGCTCAAGAAACATATGTTCTCATCATGGGAGGTAGACAACATAGAGCAGCAAATTAGATAAATTCAGGAGTGATGAGAACTATGGAGAAACCAAACCACGTTCATTGTAATGTGTGTGATCCTCATTGATAGGATGGAGTGGATGATCAGGGAGGGCCTTTCTCACAATGTAACATTTGAGCTAAGATTAATGATAAGAAAGAGCTATTCATAAGAAGATTTTGGGGGAAAAAAAAATGCCAGGAAGAAAGAATAGCTTATTGAAAAAGCTGTAAGGGAGGAATAAGTTTGGCATTTTTAAAGAGCAGAACAAAAGCTTAAGGGGCTACAGCAAAATGAGCAAGTCTTTGAGTAATAATAAATCAAGTGAAAGAGGTCAATAGAAGCTACATGACGTGCCACTTTAGTACCAGTGGGAATTTGAACGTATGATCTTGCGTGTTCACTGAGGTGAGAAACCACGGAACTTGAGTCTTTGCGGGCAGGTGGGGTAGGAAGAGCTGTTGGGGGGATTAGGCAGTGGATGACATGTCTTGGATAATGAATATCTGGGAATTTCTCTTGATTTTTGCATTTTTATGGAAACAATTCCCTTTATAAGTATATTTGCTTTAAGTTGAATTTTCTTGGAGCCTATCCCTACAATATTTTGTGAAACTTCTGAATTATTTTATATTGAATGAAAAAGACTCAGAATTCGAAGAACTTGCCAAAGGCCACATAGCTGGTGGATGGCAAGACTTGGAATTAAATTCGTATCTCATAGACTTAAGGTAAAGACCACGTGAATTGAGTATACACGGGGCACAGAAGAGTGTCTGGCACGTGACTGCTATGTGAGCATCGACTGTGACCATCATCATCAATAGCAGTAGCACTGCTGTTGACGTAGCTGTGTGGCTCCTAGCCCGGAAGCCGAGTGAGTGTGTGCGTGGCAGACGGGGGCTGGTAGAGCCCATAAACCGGGTCTGTAATGCAGAATGTAAATGGCAATTTGAAACTTTTATGTTTAATCTGTTTTTAACATGAAAACCATAAATACGCCTGTAGATTACTGATGAAAATATACATTACTTTTCAGCCTAAAATTCTCAGGGCTTATTTACAACAAATGGAGTGAAATTAATGGGGTAAAAGACTGTGTGTACTAGAAGCACAAGAAATTTATCCGTAAGAGAAGGCTTCAGTGTGACTCCATTTATTTTTATAATCTTAATACCTGACACTGTGAGCAAGATTAGTCCTTGTAAACAAATATTTATTGATATGACAGCAACTTCTTAATTGATACTATCTGAATTTTTTTTAATAGAGTAAGAAACACCTGTTAGGTAGACACCAAATTCAAATATACTTCGTAAAGGGGTCAATGGACATATTAAATGCCCAACAAATTGTGACACAGTCAGCCCAGCCCCTCTGCTGGCTGGTAACTTTGGCATGCACCTGCCTCTCCCTCTCCTCCAGTGCAGCAGCCCTGCCCACCCATGTATGCTAAGAATGTTGGCCACTGTATTTAAGAGACTGCTGCAACTGAAAGAACATCTGGAAGAAATTTTAAACCTTCAAAATGAGTACATCCCTTAAATGAAATGGTAAAAACAGGAACTGAGGAAGGAAATGAAGACACTCCTTTCTCCCTTCCCCCCTCCTCAGGACGCCATCTCCTTCTGACCATCTCTTCACTTAGTCCCAGACTGACGGACTGTCCCCACTCCAGCTCGGGCCACGGTGGGCCCACTGCCCACCTTCACTCCTCTACACACCCGGTAACCCTCCCAAGGCCGGATCTACCTACTAATTCCAAGCAGGCTAGTGAATCTTGGCAAATGTGCCTCAGCTAACTTTCACGTTTCCAGCTGACTTCTGTTTCATACAGTCTCAGCACTAGGTCGGCTCTCTGCGTGACCCTCACCTCTCAGCCCCAAGGACTTCCATAGCCTCTTTTAGGCCCTACTTCAGTGTTATTCACTCTATGACACATGCTATACGATGTGGCATTATCTGTGGGCATGGTCTTGAAACTGAGAAATCAAGGCTAAATATGAGGTGGCCATGCTTTCGTGGACTTCATAGTTTAGCCAGGAGACAACATCTCTGCAATCATTCAAATGTTCTCGGTGCAGTAAAAGAAGAGAGCACAAACATGTCTGGGAGCACAGAGCAGACACTGCCTGGAGAAGAGATGGGGGCCACTTCCTGAGAACTGACATTAGAAGTGAATCTAAAAGGACAAGACAAGGTCCATCACCAGAAAGTGGCAAGGGGTGCAGTGGGTGGGATGAGAAACACATCTTAGGCAAAGAAATTAATATTTATAAAAGCCTAAAATATTTCAGTAATGTTAATTTTATAATATCTTTTCCTGTGAAGATTTTGTACACTTCTTGCCCTATTCTCTTTCTCACTAATCCTCGACACAATTTTAAAAATTAACGCCTACTTCTGCCTCCTATTCACTTCTCACTCCATCACGATAAAAGAGCCAATCAGAAACCTACCTCTGGAAAATAGATCATTTAATAAAACCTATTCAAATAACTAGTTAGAGCCTTGAAACTCAAAACGGAAAGAAAAGAATGTGGAACACACTCCAGATGGATCAAATATTTAAATACAAGAAAGGGAAGAATACAATTATATACACAGGAAGAAAAATGAGGGAATTTTTTAAAAATAATTTTGGAGCAGGAATACCCTAAACATGACATCAATGCCAGAAACTATAAAGAAGTTTAACTAGTTTGAGGAAATAGAAATTAGATACATAAATTTGGCAAAAGGCAACATGAGCAAAGATAAAAATGACACTAGTTTTGTGCCCTGAGATCCGATTTCCATCATTTTTTAATCTGCTCTCCATCTCTGTGACTAAGTAGTGGACCACGTGGACCTCATGAACCTCCGGGAATTGCAGAAACTGACTACGTTAGTGGTTCCCGGGGGCTCTCTGGTTTCCTTGGGCTCAGCCATAGACAGCTCCAGTGGGCTCTGTGGTCACGTGAAACTTGCTGAGACCATCAGTCAGTGCTCAGTGTTCTCTGTTTCTAGAAACCTCTCTCTCCCCTCTTCCTCTATGAGAGATAGTCAGCTCTGGGTTACTGCAGGATCCCTTGTGGTTCCCTCCTCCCATTTCTCTTCCAACAAGGTCTTGTGGGCTTTGTAATTGAATCTTTCTCAAATTAGTCTAATTTGATTGTATCACGTGCTTTTTGTTGGGACCCTGACAGATAAACTGGGAAGCTGAAATGTCTATAATAGACAAAGATGAATGTTGGTAACATACGACATAAAGGAATAACCAGTGCAACATTAACATTAGCTGCTATTTTTTGTGTGTTCTATGCCAGTTACTTTGCAACTCTTGTTCGAGGAATTAATCCATTAATTCTCATAACTACACTAAGAAAAACTTCAGTTTTACTGATAAGTAAACTAAAGCTCAAAGAGATGAAGTAGCTTGCTCAGAGTTACACGGCCAGTAATTGGAGAGTCAGTTTCCGAATCCCGTCTGATTACAGAATCCACAGTCTCAACTATAATGATATACTCAGAAGAGAACAAAAGATTCAGTGATTGGAATAACAGCAACAATAGTTAGCACTTACAGAGCATTCACTGCCTGTGGGGAAATTTCTAAGCATTTTATTTATATTAATTCACCTAATCTTCAGAAAAACTTAATGAGGTAGAAGGACTAAGCAATGTGCTCAAGATCACACAGCTGGTAAGTAGTTGTGAAGATGACTTGAGAATCTATGGACTTCATCTCCGTACTTTACTGACTTTTAGTAGTGAATAGAAAATTTACCGGAAAAAAATACAAATGAATATTTGCAATGTATCAAAGAAGCAAAAATTTGCAATAACATTGAGTTATTTCTTTTGTCTATAAGGTTGGCCGAAATGATCAATTTTTTAAAAAGCCAATATGGGTTTTTTATCCAATATGGGTGAGACTGAGGAAAAAAAGGACACTGTCATATGCTACTAATGCAGGAAAAATGGATGTGGGGCACGAGGAGGGCTGGGCCCCAGGCTTCGGCTGAGCCCCTGGGACGTGCCCCACCGAGTGTAGGTCCTTGGCTTCCTGCAGGAAAGAATTCAAGAGCTAGCCACAGTTGAGTAAAGGTAGATTTATTTAGAGATACATCGAAAGGCAAGAGAAAGGAGTGGGGATTGGGTGCTCAGATTAGAGTAAAAGTAGGTACACACTCCACAGACAGAACGTGGGCTGTCTCCGAAGAGAGAGAGAGAGGGCGTGGCGGCCACAAGGTGCGGTGTTGCTGGTTTTTATGGGCTTGGTGGCTTCATATACTAATAAGTGGAAGGACCAGTCTAACTAGCGGGGGGATGAGGCTGGGATTCTCAGCAAGCTGGCCATTTCCCACTCTTTGACCTTTTGTGGCTAGCCTTGGGACTGCCATGGTGCCTGTGGGCTATATGGTAATATTACAATTAGCATATAATGAAGCTCAAAGTCTACTAGAAGTTAAATCTCCCATCTTGAACCTCAAGGCCTACTGGGGGTTGAATCTTTCACCATTTTGATGTTAATTGCTGTAGCATTCCTTGAATGGCTGTGCCCTGCCCCCTTCCTGTCTCACTACTGGTGGGAGTATGACATGGAATAATATTTGGGGGGGAACTTAAACATTTATCATTAGAGAATCCATTAAACAAATTATGGGACCGTGCGGCACTGCCAGAACTGAGCCCCATAGATATACCCACTGACAGGGAGATGATCTGAAATCATATTTTTCAGTTTCAAGAAAAGCTTATAAAACAGCACGCCAAATATGATCCCAGTGCTGCGCGTTATGGTGCCCATGTGAATTAAAGAAGCCCTCCTGGACCACCCAGTCCCCAGGGAAGCAGACCACAGGCTAGGGGTTAGTTTTCATTGATCCTCTGAGCCAGGTGCCTGCACGGAAACGTGCACAGAAACGTACACGGCAACTCCCTCTGGATGGTGTCATACTTTAACTTAAATACGTTTTATCAGAAAAGAAAAAAAAGCTTTTTATTTTCATAAATAGAAATAAATAAAAGCCCACCCTTTATAAATTTTTGCTATCTAACCCACAATTAAGTTTATACTTTATCTGATTCTAATCTGTGGTAACAAGCAGTATTTACTGGCCTTTCTATTTTGTTCCAGTTTAGACCACATGATCGATCACCTGAGCTATTTTCTATCAACACTCTCAATTCTGATTCCAGAACCTCCCAGGAATTCTCTAGGCCTTAATCAATTTCCAAATTCCTTTTATACGTGCATGCTGAGCTCCTTTTAACAGCACAGTGGTGTGGATGGTTTTCAAATTCAGTGGGTCTCAATCTAAGCCATATTAAAATGCTTTTACGGCTCTTGTTCATTCTGTCTCTCACTCCATAAAAAAAAAAAAGATTCAAAACTTTCATTGCCCTCCACAAACATTCTGCCCACTATTCAACTCTCTTTTTCAGAAGGCTCACTTGCCCCTGAAAAGCATCAACACAAACCACCTCCAACTGAAGTATCTGCCTTTTAGCCAGCTTGTTTCATTTGAGGCCAACTTCCAGCGATGGTTTTAAGCCCATTCTTTTCTGCCCCTTTGGGGACTTTACTCCATCTGTCCTGTATCCTCAAGGTCTTTCTCTCTATAATTTCCTCTCCTTCAACCCTCTCTCAGCACATCATGCCATTTCTCCATCCAGAATACCTCCCGTACTCCATTTCCTCTCTCTCAGCCAAGTGTCTTGAAAAGTATCGTATTCACTTTTCCCCATCCTTCCTTCCATTCGTCTCTCCAACACCTGCACACTGTACCTTCAGCCGTCTCCACTTCTCTGAAAGTACGGTGACCAAAGTTATGGGAGACCAGACCTTCAGTTTTGCTAAATCCAATGGACACTTCTTGCAGTCCCTATCTTACTGGATCTCTGCTGGTTTTGATGATATAGGTTTGCACTGATTTCTCATAGAAGTCTTCTGTTTTTGTGGTTCCTGTGACATTAGTTACCTCATCATATTTCACCTAACCAAATACTAGGTTAACCTGTTTCATGTCTTTGACATTGTCTTTCAATCTCTTTGTCATGCACACCAGGTTCCACCTTTAGCCTTCACTTTGGTTTCATTTATCAAACTGTCTATTGTAGGACTGAGGGACACCACAGTGAGCCACTCAAAGTCCTTATTCTCATGTAGTTTGCACCCTGGTTTGTGTTTGGGTGTAGTAAGTGAGGTCAGAGAGAGACAATCTATAACAAATAAACAATGGAAAACAACAGATTATGGTATGTGCTAGGCAGAGGATTAAATTGACTTGATGTGATACAAAGTGGTTGGGAGTCTAAGGAGATTTCACTGAGGAGGTGGCATTTGAGCTGAGACTGAATGACGAGATGAAGGCAGCCATGTGAAGTTGTCTGGAAGAGCAGTTCAGGCAGAGAGAATGACTAGTCCAATGCTGCAAATGAACTGAGCATGTTTGAGGACAGAGTCTATTGGGTTGCAAGTCTAGTGGATAATGAGACACGCTGTAGTCAGAGAATGTGCTTGATCAGTGGAGGCTTTAAAGCCGGAGTGAAGAGGGTTTAATGGAAAACAGCAGAGTGATATGATGGAATTTATGTATTTATAAATTCACTTTGTTCAAGGAAAGTAAATTGCAGCCAGGGAGGGGTGGCAACAAGAAGACCATTGAGGTGGCTTTTGTTGCGGCGTGTTGAAGATACAACGATGATTTCCAGGACTAGAGTGGTACCAGCGGAGGTGGCAGCAGTGGCCACTTGCAGGTATATTTGGAGGTAGTGGCAGAAGTTGCTGGCAAATTAAAAATTAAGAGTGATGGAAAGGGATGAATCAAGGAATTGGCCTGATCAATGTGTGACTGATGATACAATTCATTAAGATGAGGGATGGGTGAGTGGTCATGATGGTAGCGAAATAGGTATCAAAATTTCTGTCTTGACAATGTGTGAGATTATTATTGATTAGCCTATGGAGGTGTCAGGAATTTGGAAAAGTCCAGTCTGGAATTTGAGGGAAAACACAATGAAGATGATATAAATTTAGAAGTTACTTTGTATGACTTGTATTTAAAGCTGGGGACAATAAAGGTCTAACTAGACTGTGTTTATATAAATGGAGGGAAGGATGGAACACTGGCTCACTCCAAGGTCTGGTTAGTAATTGCAAGAGAATGAGCTAGGAGTGGAGATTAAGAAAGGAGATCATCAGGGTAATATAGTATGACAGAAGTTAAGAGAACGAGTTACTGGTTTAGTGTTGCTTTGAGTCAAATAAAATAAGGAAAGTGGTGAAAGCATCCAATTTTGACAAAGGAAAAGCCGTTTGTGAGCTCCACGGGGACAGTGTCAGCGAGATGGTGAGGGCAGAGACCCTGTTAGAGGAGCTGAGAGGGAAGGGAGTCAGTCACTCTCAGCAGCACTTCCGAGAAGTTCTGCAATCAGAGGTCGCCGAGAAATGACGTGGTAACTAGAAGAAGAAACGTGGTCAGGAGAGGATTTGGGCTTTTTGTTTGCTGTATTTGTTTGACTTCATTCTGAAGACAGACGAAACTGCCCCACATTTGTTCCAGGCTCCAGATTGCTGTTAAGGAGCCACCTCAAGGCTGGAACGTGGAAACTCCTCTATCCTTGTCTCCCTCACTCATAGTCCATCAAGTTGTTTTTGTTTCTTTTTAAATTTTTATTGAAGTATGGTCAGTTTGCAATGTTGTGTCAATTTCTGGTGTACAGCATAATAGTTCAGTCATACATATATATTCATTTTCATTATAGGTTACTATAAGATATTGAATATAGTTCCCTGCACTATACACTAGAAAGTGGTTGTTTATCTATTTTATATATATGTTAGTACCTGCAAATCTTGAACTCCCAATTTATTCCTTCCGACCCCCTTCCCCCTGGTAACCATAAGTTTGTTTTCTGTCTGTGAGTCTGTTTCTGTTTTGTAAGTAAGTTCATTTGTCATATTTTTAGATTCCACATATAAGTGATATCATATGGTATTTTTCTTTCTCTTTGTGGCTTACTTCACTTAGAAGGACAGCCAACTTCTCTCTTGTGTCTTGAATCTAGCTCCTCCTTTCCACCTCTATTACTGTTGTTTTAGTTCAGATACTTACCTAGATAAACCTCCTTTCTCCAATTTTACCATCTTTTAAATCTTTTTTTTAAATTGCAATGAGAGTCTCCTGTATAAAATATACTATTTCAATACCTTGCATAAAATAGCTATTTCCAATTGTCTGCAGAAGTTCAAGCATTGTAACTTGTGACAAAAAGCTCAATCAAATTCCCATAATTTCATCTCATCTCAATTCTTGCTTTAATATTTATCAAAATTCTGTGGAATATTAAACTACTGGATTAATTTTTTATTGAATACCCATATTGTTTTGGACTGAGATATTTCCGTGGCTGACTTACCCATTCCTTACTGGATAATTCTTACTTGTTCTTTAAGATTTAGATTAATATTCTAAAAACCAGTGTCCCCAGAAATTTAAGATTAGACTTAGCGTACAGTTTTATGGATGTCTATGGACATTTGAATATGAGCGCCTGTGTATGTCTGCATCTGTGCCTGTGTTTTATTTGCTTAAGCATTTATCTCCATCACTGGTGTGGGGTCCTTTAGAACAGAGGCCATTTATTATTCATTTTTGTTGTCCCAAGCTGCGGCTGCTTCCTTAGAAGCACTGGGTAAGTAAGTGATTGCTAATCCAAGCACTATGCAGATCTAATGCTCAATGATACTTATTACAAATATCCTTTCCCAAATGGAATTCTCATGCTTAGAAGATAAAGGGCAAGTTTCTACATATAGCAAACAACTGTAGACTTTGGATGCAGAAGAAATTGCCTTCAAATTCCAGCACTGCTATTCATTAGCTGTTCTGTAAGTCATCTAGACCCTCTGAGCCGCAGTTCTGTCAACTGTAAAAAGGGGTTACTAATACTAATTTTCCTGGTGTTACTAATACTTACAGTATTTTGAGAAATAAAAGATGTAATATCTATAAAATTATGTAATAAGATAATGCCTGGTAAAAAATAAGTGGTCCATAAATGATAATTTCCCTCCCATCTATGAACTATAGCTTCATTCATTACCCCCAAATTTATTAAGCAACAGTTATGATGCAGAATCCATTCTAGGAAATAAAATCCAACAATAACCAAGACAAATGAGACAAATGTGTTTCCTACATAACAGAACTGATACACCCTCGTGGTGAAGACAAAGGCTCAATAAACAATTATACTTTCTGCTGTTTAATTATAATTGTGAAAAGTGCAACCAAGAAGATGGTATGTATGAAAGCATTTAAACTTGCCACCCGTAACTGTCTTCTTTACCTCCCTCATCCATTACTAGATTTCTTTTACACACTTTCTCAGCAATATTACTTTTGATTTGGAGATAACCTATTAGTGATCAAATATATATTAAGTGCTCATTAAAGCAAGGAACTAGGTTATTTGCTGTAAGGGGTACTAGGTATCACACCATAGTCTTTGGTGTCAAAGAGCTCAAGAGTTGAAATTTGCACTAAAAATGAGTGAATAAGTGCTATAGGAATTCAAAACCAAAGGTTCCCAGATGTGAAAGGCTTCAGTTGATTTGTACTTTTCAGAATTGCTAGAAGAATGAAAATGGAGCTTCATTCCAGTCCCTAACCACTATTACCAATAAGTTATGCATTTTAATCTCTCAAAACCTTCCCTTTACCCAATAGTCACCATGTTAATTTAGGCCCTTATTACTTGTCACCTAGATTATAAAAAGTTCTCCTAGATGGCTTTCTACTCCAGTCCCTTTCTTCGTTTCCAGGGTGATCTTTGTAAAAACACAAATCTGATCCTGTCACATCCCTGCATTCAGTCCATCTCAGTAGCTTTTTTGGTTTTCAGATAAAGCCAATGTTCCCAACACGGCATTTGAGCTCTTGCAGGACTGGTGGCCCGGTCTAATGTTGTAGTGAACTCCCTGCATGCTGAAATCCAGCCAGAGCAAACGCTGTAAAATCCCAGGCAGCTACGACTCCTCACAATTCTGCTTTCCTCCATTTTCCTTCTTCATTTAATTTCCTAACTTTTCAATGCCGTCAGATCATATGCTATCTTTTATAGGAGCATTTGCTGACTCTTTTCCCATTTCTGGTCGGAGTGTTCATCTGCTCCCAGGAAACCCACTGCCTACCTCTGTCTTAGCAGCTTTCATTTGTACTCACTTGTCGCTCGCCCCCATTTGACTGTGACCTTGTAGGACAAGGACTACATTTGGTTTTTTGACACCTAAGAAACTTCCTAGAATAAAAGAAAACTCCACGTTTTCTGCATAAATGAATAAATGCATTCTTGAAGTAGCAGAGGCATTTCATGTCTCTGAAGTGTTAAACCAAACAAAATGGCTGAAAACAAACAAGGTGCAACCTGTTAGAGGACAGAAACCAGTCTAATTTGGCAAGAAGAGAAATTGTCTGGAGGAGAAGAACAGATCACAAATCTAGAAGGCATGTGGAGCAGGACTATTAAACAGAAATTCCTGGGGTGATGAGTGTTTTCTATTTGCCATTAATGCCGGAGTCACTAGCTAGCTGGACTACTGAGACCTTGAAATGTGGCCAGTTCACTGGAAGAATAAAAGTTTTAACTTTACTCAATTTTAATTAATTTAGTTTTAAATTTAATAGCCTCCTGTGTGGTCCACTCTATTGGACAGCACAAAAGGGACAGGTTTGCAGAAGGCCCTGGATATCGATGTAATGAAACAACTCCTTCTGGAGGTAATACAAAAAAATGTTGAAAGGCTCTAGGCAGAAGGTTGAAACAATTCAGAGTGTTTTAATGAGCTATGAAAACTAAATAGTAATAAGCAATGATATAAAACTATGAAAATCATATATTGTTATAATTGGTATTCTGGCTTATTTCTTCTAGACATTTTATTTTGTCTCTCACTTTAACTGTGTAATGAGGTGAAGATAATGGGTAATATTTTTTTAACCTAACTTACTAATATAAAATGATAATGTAATTTTTTGGAAATTATTACTAATAGAATTGGAGTAAAAAGCTTGACTGTCAATTTCCTTATAATCTAATTAGTTGAATGGTAAAACAATTTACAAAATTATAATTTGTAATTTTGAAAGTATTTGACTCTTTATTGCATATATTTTGAATAATAGATAAATAGGATGCTCATCTGTCTGATCTGCATCTGGAAGAATGTTGATACTGCACAGCTAACCGACAGTGACTTAGGCATAAGGTGACCATAGTCCTTACTTTCCTGGGGACAGTCCCAAGTGCACTTGATATAAATGAGTTGACACTTGTTAATATATTTTCAACATCTACTTTCAGTCTCAAAAGTGTTCATATTTGGTTGATTAATTATATGGTCCCTACTTATGCATACCTATCACAAATTGCAATATACTTTGAGAAAATATGTCCATTAGACTACATAATAGTGTAAGTGTCCAATACATGTCTCCTATTTGTTTTGTTGTCTGCCAGCAAAAGCGTGAGCAGAGAGCCTGAGGCTTTCAACAGGTAAGGGAAGATCAGAAACAGGTGAAGATTCCTAACGTATTTGCAGTGTGTCTGAATATCACACTGTGAGGCAGGCTTCTTACACTTGATGACACAATTGTCTTTTCCTCATATGCTTTATCAGGATTAATTAAAATGATCGTATAAAGCACTCAACACAGTACTTGGCAGAATCCAACCGATTGGTCAATATAATTCTTACTGTGATTTTGTTTTATTGTTATTAACATTGATTTCCTGTTCTGTTACCACTCTGGGTAAGTTCAAACATCCTGGGGTGGGACTTGGCTAGAAAGGACACGCCCAGCGTTAGGGAGCTCGGAGGCTCCAACCCTGGGCAGGACACACTGGGCACAAGGAGAAGGAGTTTCTGCCTCCCCTTCAGGTGTGGGCTCTAACATGCGTCAGGACGGGGCAGGTGTAAAACTGCACTAACCTGACTAGCCTTAGGAAGGGATGCAATGTGTCTGAAATGTCTCATGAATTCTCAGGCAGGAATCCCTGCATATACATGTTTATACAGTACTCCCCAAAGTGCTGCCTATTTCCACACCCAAAGCAGACTTCCTCAGGGACATTTAAATTACTGAAGCATTGGTGCATCGTGTGAGACTAGGGGCCCTACATCTCCTAATTTAGATAGTATTCCTGCCTCAGAAGTTGTGATCCTTGAAGACGATGTTTAGAAAATACCGTTTTCAATCTTATGGTTACCTGGGAAAGGGGTTAGGAAGGGATAAATTTGGGAGTTGGAGATTTGCAAATGTTAGCCACTGTATATAAAAATAGATTTTAAAAATAGCTTCTTCTGCATATCACAGGGAAATGTATTCAGTATCTTGTAATAACCTTTAATGAAAAAGAACATGAAAGCAAATATATGTATGTATATGCATGACTGGGACATTGTGATGTACACCAGAAGTTAACACACTGTAACTAACTGTACTTCAATTTAAAAAATTAAAAAAAAAAAAGAAAATACTGTTTTCTACTAAATGTTTTTTAAAATAGTAACTGTTATTATTTTCTAATTGATTTAGAGATCATGATAATGGACCATATCAGGAACATATGAACAAAGACATATGAGAAAAATAAAACAAGAAGGAAAATACATTAATTTAAAACATTGGTCATTTTGGATTTAAAAGAATTAATGAATTTGGGGAAAATGATTCAAAAATCTTTCTGAAAACCTAAGAAGTTTACCAGGAAGCTAAAAGCATTCAGGCAGAGAATCTTAAGTGATTAAAAAAAAATATTTGCAATATAAATGTATAATCCTGGAAGGAAACAACTTCAAACATATCAAAGATGTTTGGAAAAAAGTTAAAGCAATGGACTAAGGAAAGAGAGCTGGATGGGTATATGCTGCGAGAGTGAAGATGAGATGTGTGTGTATTACAGGAACCTGCCGGCGGTCAGTGAGGAGGGACCAGGCAAGACCAGAGGGCTTTGTTATGACAAGTACGGCTCAAAAGAATAGTATAAACATTTAAAAAACAGAATGCCAGGGTCTAAATACTTGTGCACGGTGAGACACTATGCAAAGGAAATAATTAAACTGAATCCAGATGAAAAGAGGAGCAGGTAGGGCATAATGGGGGCAGGGTGAAATATTGGTGATTTAACCTTCTTGTTTGTTGTTTAAAAGCGAAGAGAAAGCCACGCATGTCATATTCAGATAATACTGAATTGGGACATGTTAATAACCCCAATGGGGATAGAAAAAGAAAGCAGTGATTCCTACATAATAAGCACAGGAACCAACATATTAACTAGGTTCAGTGTGGAAATTCACCTACAAAACACTACTTTAACTTAATCGGCAGATTTAAGCAGAGTAAATGAAAGGATGAGCTGACAAAATAGACTGCCTTGTGTTCTTTTTGTGCCTGCAGGCCACCCCATACACAGCCAGTGGATAGTTACATTAAACCACACAATACTTCCCCTTGAACTTGGGAAGATGTTTAGACTTTTGCTCCATGTAAGATGGCGATTTTCATTAGTTTGAAAGGAAATATGTTCTAAAGTTAACACCAATATTTTATCTAATGACCCAGGCTCATCCACTCAGGATCAAGGCAACAAGACTTACGAAAAATGTTTCTGGGTATTTTTGTTAAGAATCAGTGAAGGCATTACGACATTGAGGGAAAGGGATGGAGGGCTGCAAGGACAAGGAAAACTGGGGAGTTTCCCAGGAGACTAGAAGCAAGATGTTGTCAAAATAAAAATAATCTGAACTTGGACAGGAAGAAGCTTTATTCAGAAGAAAGACTATTGCAATTAGGGACAAAACTTCAGTCTCAGAAATCTGCAAGCACTTCAAAATCAACAGATAAAAGCTTTTCTTTTATAAGGTAAGAAAGGGTAAGCAAAGATAAGCAGAATCTTTTTAAGGGAAGTCGGACAAGCAAGGAGAAATGACTGACTGCGTATGACAAGAAAAGTGCCTTGCTGCGTCCCAGGCGACAGGGATAAGGAACAGGCCCCACTTTTCCTGCCTGCTTGGGCTTGTGGGCTGAGCTGGGCTTGGGGGTCCGTAGGAAGGAGAGAAGCCCGACTGGAGTTTGGTCAAGAGAAAGTGATGGTGAGGAGTAGGCAGCCGTGAACCCTTGGTCAACAGCATTCCGGTGCACACGGAGTATGCATATCTGACCAAGACATGTTCTTGGGTGGAAAGCTGAAGGCCACATTCAAGGGGAAGACAGGAGAGAGGGAAACTAGCATAGAAACCTAAACTTGTTTCAGAGCTAGAAATGCAGGGTGATGAAGGCCAGATGTTGGAAACAATTAACTCCAGAGCCTAAAATCCTCACCCCGTCCCTCATTTATAATGTCCTGCAGAGCTGGCAGGAGTTATCCAGCCAATGAAGGGAGAGCTGGGAAGCCTCTCATTGGAGCAGAATGAGAGAATAGAACAGGCTGCTCAGATAATAAAAAATATTTATCCACAATGTGGCTCCATTATTTGATATGACATTTTGTTCCGGCTATCTCATTGTCAAGAGTAGCTCTTAAAAAACTGGGATACCTGGGACATCATGTGACAAAAGTCTACAAAAGTATAAATTAGGATTGCCCTGAACGACTCAAGAAACACAACCGCCAATCTGTGTTCTCCGAGAGGGATGTACACCCAAAACAATAACAGTAATGATGACTAATAGTTGTTGAGTGTTTACTGTGTGCCTATCACAGAGCTGAGGTCTTTCATTCAGTGTAACATGTAATCCTCTGCACCAACCTGATGGACGGGCATTATTATTATTACTATTTTGCAGATAATGACAAGCTTTACCACAATTCCACGAGGTAAGTAAATGAAGCTCTGAATAGTTAATTAATTACTGAAGGTTACATGACTCCTAAGGGCAGCAGTAGAAATTAGAACTCGATGTTTCAATGAACGTGCTCTCATCTGATGCTCTGCCATGTTCAGAGCACTGAAATCCCTTCACATACACAGCAGTCTGTGCTGGACATGTATATTTAATACACTCAGATCATCCCCATTGGGATCTCTGGAGGTTGACCTCTTGGGTTTAAATCACTTTACTTCATAATCCTTCAGCTCTGATATAAGCTTTGTACTCTGTACTTTGTCTTCCCACTTGCTTATAGGTTTATGGGTTCTTGAGGTTTCCAGCCTATGAGGCTTGTCTGCCCAACTGGATACCAGGAATCTGGAGAGTAATTGCAATTGGGAAATTGACATTTCCCAAAGACTCAAAGACATCATCATTATGATGATATTTATATTATGAAATTATACAAAAGATTTTATAAAACGGTCAACAGCATGCCTAGTAGAAACAATGTCTAATGCACAGAATGATCAACTGCACTTGCAAATAAAATGACGATCACGCTTCAATTCTACTAAGTTATTTAAGGGTTTGGGGACTGGGGAGAGAAAGGAAAAAAATTCACCGTCTCCTGAGAGCAAACTATATGCCAAGCCATTTCATATACATTGTTTCACTTAATTTCATCAAGTACCGTTTAATTTAAGCAATACTGCCTCTCTTACAAATGAAGAAACTAAGGCTCAGAGTAACTTTCTTAAGTAAATACTGCTAATGCATTCATGAAGCTGAAACTTGAAGGTGGATTTCTATGACTCTGAAACCTGTAACTTTCTCACTTCACACCTGCTCCATTCGGTCATCCAGTGACGTCAGCAACATTCTGTTTGACGATTCGGCATCACCAGATAACAGAACAGGCTCAAGAAGCTAATCAGCATGCATCTATAACTTCATTTAAACTACAAGGTTTTATTCTTTCTTCCTCTGTGGGAATTCAACTGTCTACTGTCCAGCAGACATTAAAGAGGCTTGCAAATAATGTAAAACAATGCCACCCTTGTTTTTGTTTTCTTTCGGAAAATGTCATTATTATTCATAAAGTATGCTGAGTATGTTAACATGTAATGGGCTTATTGCAGTTTTTAAAAATGAGTTATTTTTAAATTTTGTTTTATTTTCTAACAGAAAAAAATCTGTAAATACGACTCACATGACAAAACACTTTGAGAGTCTCAAAAATGTTGAAGAATGTAAAGGAATCCTGAGTCTGAAAATTTGAGAACTGTGCTTTCAAGCCAGTTTCAATGTCTTTTCAATTTCTAAAATGCAAGGGGGAAGAACATTTAACTTCCCACCTATCCTACACAGTAATCAATCAAAGCCTAGGAGCTGAGGCTTTCAAGATCCTTTGTTTTATATTTATTTTGTATTCACCACAACTTCTAGGACCAGCTTCGAGCCCCGTAGGTAGACAATATCTGCTAAACAAATAAATTGCAGCATTTTACACCCGGCCTCCCAGACTCAGCTATCCCATTAGGAGGCAGTGTTCCAGCAGACATTAAAATGCGTTCCTGAAAAGGCAACAGAGAAAAGGTCTGATCGGAGGTCACATCTCACAGGATTGCTTTAGATAATCAATATGGCTCATTCATTCCTTCAGCAAGCATTTATAATAGACCTACTCAGTGCGAGGTACTATTGTTAGACACTGGGGAATCAGGATGGCTCCTGCAGTCTTGAAAAGTATGTTTTAGGGAGAGCCTTTACTCAACTAATTGCACAGTTGACGGTTGAATTATATTTGTAGTAAGTGTTACAAAAGAGACCTATAAGATTCTATAGGATTTTGCAAGACACACACAAAAACAAAAAGGCAGAAAAAGGGGTTTAGGCTAATTTCTTCCTGTTTAGAATAAGGAGAAAAGTAGTATGTGTGGGAAGTGACTCATTCCCTGTAACATTTACCAAATCTTTATTCATATAATTACTAGTTCAATAACTTGACCAATGTCTGTTTTCTCTACTAGCCTATAAGCTCTGTGTAAGAAAGTTATTTCTGATGGATTCACAGTAGAACTCCCTGAATCTAGCAAAGCACACGATCCATGGTGAGACATTGTACATTTGTTAAGTAAATGAATGATTGCACATCTGTTCAGAAGGCTTAGTAGAGCTCCCACCATATATTGAACTTTTTTCATATATAAAATTTATATTAAATAGGAATGAAGAAAGCTAATGATTTTTGAACTGCAATTAAGTTTTGCTAAGCAAGAATCTGTTCTAATACATTAATGTGGCAAGATATGTTTATTAAAAAATAGAAACTAATAAATACTGAATGCAGGATTTTCTTTTGGCAAACAAATAAACCAGAGCAGAAATAACTAAAGAAGAAAAGAACACTGAGGATGAAAAGGAAAATAACTGAGGGCATAACAATGCAAGTGGTGATGTAAATGGGATACACGCAAACAGAGGAAGAATTATTCAATAAATGCAATAAAAATATGAACAGAAAAGAAACTGGAGAAACATTTATTAAAATGGCAACACAATTCATGGGGTAAGAGCAAAGGTTAGGGCTCACATTGTGAGATACAAGTGATAAGCAGAGAGAAGAAAAAGTGAGCACAAGGGAAAAAGAGAAAGAGAGTTGACCTAGAGACCATCCAAATCACCTTGGGTTGGTACATATTAACTGCCTCCCTGGGAGAAAAAGAATTAATGATCTGAATGAATTCTCCTCAGAAAGGCTTTCATACATCTAATTTTTCATGCTGCATACTAATTGTTGGTACATTTCGTCAGTCTACCCACAGTGATAATAATACATTGTGAAATAGATACTGCGAAAAAAAACTAACAGCAGGTAGAAGGTTATGTCTACAATACCTAGGTTTGTTTACTTGCTATCAGCAATTTGATCATGCAAGTGGTGCCCGGGAAGGCTCTTACTGTTTCTATAAAACTGCATTACTTAGTGGCATGTGTTCTGTCGGTTGCACTCCATGCTTTAGTCCCTTCACCAGGGCTGCTGATTTGTGCGTGTGTGTGTTACGACTGCGATAATTGTGCTTTAGAGTAAGAAACACATATCTGGTCTTTGTTTGTCCTCATGTCTGGCATGAAGCTCCTAATACTCTTGGAATTTCCAAAACGATGAGACGGATGCAGGTGCCTGTCTCTGTTCGTAACAAGCGGCTTTCATCCATACCTGCATTTATGTTAACGAGGTGACTTTTGGAAAGTCCTTCAGCAACTGAAGGATGGGGCTGGTTGCCAGAGGAACCAACCAGAATCAGAGGATTGGAACTTTCAGCTCCCCCCCCTGATCTCCATGAAGCAGGGGCTAGAGATTGAGCTAAATCACGTACAGCCAATAACTTAATCAAATATATCTGTGTAATAAGGCCTTCATAAAAGCCCAAAGGACAGGGTTCCAAGAGCTTCTGGGTTGGTGAACACGTGGAGCTTCCGGGAGAGTGGCTCCCAGAGAGCACGGAAGCCGTGTACGCTTTCCCCCTTCCCCAGACCCATCCCTATGTGTCTCTTCCACCTGGATGTTCCTGAGTTCTATCCTTTTGTAATAACTCGGTAATCTAGTAAATTGTTTTCCTGAGTTCTGTGAGCTGCTCTAGCAAATGAATGGAACCTGAGGAGGAGCGCAGGCAAACCTGCGATTGATCGCTGGACTTTCAGAAGCGCAGGTGACAACCTGGGCTTGCAACTGGCATCTGAAGAGAGGGGACAGTCTTGTGGGACCGAGCCCTTAACCTGTGGGGTCTGTCACTCTCTCCAGGTAGATAGTGTCAGAATCGAGTTAATTACAGGACAGCCAGCTGGTGTCCTCAGAATCTGAGAATTGTTCTGTGTGGGAAAAACCACCGCACATTTGGTGAACAGAAGTGCCAGAAGTGAAGCAGAGAACTGAGAGGAGAGGGGACCCACAGAGGCGTGATTTTCCCTTGCAGTGATGGCAAGTAAGTTATAACAGTGCTGGTTTATGAAAGTATGTGTATTTAAAAGAATTAGGTCCATTTTGAACATCAATGTAAAACCTCAGAGAAATTCATGCTTAAGCAGACGTTGTTCACCAGGTCAAACCCGCCCCTCCACGGTGTACTTCAGAAGAAAAGGTGTAACATTCTGCATTGTGTCTGCTTATCAAATTGGAAAACTGAGTACCATGCTACCACAGACATTGTACAAAATAATTAGTAGTCCTTTAATTTAACTTTTATAACGTAGACAGATAACAGATAATTAAAAGCTGAAGGTAAAAATCAAAATTTCTTTTTAGGGTTATCTTTATTCTTATCTAGCCATTGATTGGTACAGATAATTGGTAGCAAAATTAACTGGTTTCAGTTTCACCTTCTTGTATCCACACCCTCATCCCCAGGAAGATCCTCCTACACAGATCAAAATACCCATACCACCCAAGAACAAGAAAACTGCTGTGGTCTGTATGTTTGTAAACGCCCCAAATTCATTTGCTAAAAACCTAATGCCCAACGTGAGGGTATTTGCAGGTGAGACCTTTGGGAGGTGATCAGGTCGGAAATGGAATCAGTGCCCTTATGAAAGGGGCCCAGGAGATGTCCCTTCCCCTTCCCCGTGAGGGTTGAGTAGAAGACAGCCTTCTGTGAGAGAGTGGGCTCTCACCAGACACCGAGTCTGCCAGTGCCATGCCCTCAGTTTCCCCCAGCCTCCAGAACTGCGAGAAATCAATTCATGTTGTTTAAAGGCTACCCAGTTCATGGTATTTTTGGTTAAGGCAGCCCGAACAGACGAAGACAAAAACCAGGAGTGGAAAGAATAGTCACTGCTCCTGCAAAAAGGCAGAAGTCTTCAGTGTTGCTGGGGAGACGTCCCTGATGACTGTTCTGTGGCCATTTATGACGTCTTAACGTGGAACACAAGGCTCAGACATTTCTTGTTGCTCCCCCTCCCCGTCTCAACCAGAAAGAAAACTTACTATAAAGACAAATTCACTCTTAGAAGGTTAACAGCTTTTGAGATTCTCATTTGATTGGGGTATAAGCAGATTTTGTAAAGACGGGTGGGTTAACCAATGATAATTCTTAAGAAACACATTAAGAGTATAAACTGTTGACTAAAAGTAACTGTTTCATAGGGATCCAACCCCACAGTGAGTAGGAATGAGTAAAGCACGGTTCCTCCTGGGAATAAAGAACTTTCTGAGATGAATTACAAGTCATAAAAGAAGAAAGCCACATTCTTAACTGATGAATGAAACTCCCTGAGGAGAAAGGCGCTCATTTGTACTGTTCTCCTTTTGTGTGAGGCTGATTTCCAAAACGTTAATTTTATTGTGTGAGCTACTTCTTTTCTGCTCTCAGATTTGTCTGGAGAGAGAAGACTGTCATATAATCGTTCTAATTATTTTAACTCAGTTTTACTAAGTGCTCCAACATATTATCAGTTTTTTACATCCTTTGATTGATATATCATTTATGTTAGAAGCGATTAAGAAAATGTATAAAATGTACATTAACCAAAATAACAAAGAGGAATTTTTCTGCCCCTGCCCACGCTCATTCACACAGCAACACCTGCACCTCCATCACCTTGACAAATCTTGTCTGCCCATTTTATTTTTCTTTATAATACTCATCACCAACTGACATGGCGTGTATGTCGGTAAGCACAATTCTAACATGACACCCAGTGAATCACATTTAAGTATAAAACCCGTCCCTTTTAAAATTGATTTTTATTTATTTGTTTATCTTCCAGTTTTATTGAGAAATAATTGACATACGTCACTGTATAAGTTTAAGGTGTATAGCGTGATGGTTTGCTTTGCATATATTGTTAAATTATTACAATAGGCTTAGTTAACATCCATCGTCTCCTATAGACACAATAAAAAGAAAAGAAAAAAAATTTCCTTGTGATGAGAAGTCTTAGGGTCTACTCTCTTAACGACTTTCCTCTATATCCTATGGCAGTGTTAACTGTGGTCATCATGTAGCGCGTTACATCGCTCCTACTTGTATATCTTGTAACTGGAACAAACCCCTACTCTTGAATCCAGGCAGGACCTGTGACTTGCTTCTAGACAACAGAAAATACAAAGGTGACAGGATGTCACTTCCTTCACCAAGTTATGTTATTAGGGACTCCTCAGCAGAGCGGAACACGAAAGTCTCCTGATGGCCTCGAAGAAGGAAGCTGCCAGTTTGTGAGAGGCTGTGAAAGGATCATATGGCAAGAAACACTGGGGGTCTCTAGGAGCCCAGAGTGGGGAGGTCTCTGGTCGCAGCTAGCAAGGACAGGGGGACCTCAGTCCTACAGCTTCAGGCAACAGTATGCTGCCCACAACCATGTGAGCTTGGGAGGGAACCCCAAGCTCTAGGCAGGAATGCAGCACAGCCAACACCTTGACTGTAACCCTATGAAAGACACAGCTAGGCCATGCCCAAACTCCTGCCCGTGGACACGGCAAGATAATGAATAAATACATACTGCTGCTAACTAAGTGTGGATTAATTTTTCACCCAGCAATAGAAATCTAACACATGATGTGATTTATTTATCTGTGTATCTGTGTATGTATTGTCTGCCCCCTCTCCCTCCCAACACATTCATTGGCTTGTAAGCATCATGGGAAAAGGATTTTTTTTTGGCCTGATTTAAAAACGGCTGTATCTCCATTGTCTAGAAGATCACCTAGTAGGCTTTCCCTAAATATAAGTTAGGTGAAAGAATATTTTTGCCAAGTTCCAAATTTTCACCAGTGAATATATCTTACATCAAAGCTGCTGTAAAATAAAATCCAAGCTAACATGTTTTTAAATGTATGGCCTGTCATTTATAGAGAATTGGGTTCCTTCCATCCCATGGCTCTATTTTAAATTTTGATTAGAAAGTTCTTTTGTTTTGAAACAAAAGTAGGGCATTCAAAAATTATTTAATCATGCATTGAGCTAATGTGTTAAGCACCTCGAGTAACTGCACTGGGTATCTGGGAGCACAGAGCTGAAGGAGATTAGCGTCTCTCTTCTCTTCAGTCCAATACGGGAGATACTTGATAACCCAACACTGCATAGAAGTACAAGGACCTCCAAAGCAGCGGTATTAGCAAAGCACTATGTAAACAAAGGACCAGAATAGCAACAGCTGGCATCACCGAGTTTCTGCCGTGCTCTTGCAAAACACTTTGCATGCATTTTGTCACTTTGTTCTCGACGGTTCACAGCTCTGTTTTATACCCGAAGAAAACTGTGTTCACACAGTTTAGGTAACCAACCCCTGGCCACACAGTAAGTGACCAAGCTGAAAGTTGGACTAATTCTATTGCCTAATTCTATGGCCCAGACATACAGTCACTACCAGTGGTTCTCAAACATTAATGTGAAGAAGCATTACCTGGGGAGTTTAAAATGACAGAATCTAGGAGATGCTCAGAAATAAACTTTTTTTTTTTAAGCAATCATCCAATTGATTCTGATTCAGGGCATCCAGGATGTTAAGTTACGTGGCACTTTACTATAAATTCAGTTCTAGGGAGAGGTGAAAAGGAGGGCTTCCTCCAAGAAGTAACACTTGGGAAGATATAAACCAGGTAGAAAAGGGGAAGGGAAGATGACAGCCTAGGGCAAGATCATAGTTTAAAGAAAACATGTGGATGAGGGAGTGCCTTGTATGCCCCAGGGGTTGCAGTGGGTGCTGCTGGAATTTAGGGTGGGTGCGGTGGTGTGCAGGTAATTTATAGGAGAAGGAGCTAGAGGCTTGATCACGAGAGGTCTGTTTGCCATCTTAGAAAGGATTGTTATGTCGCGTACAGACGCACAGGACCTGGAGACAAACTACCTGTAGTCAATTCCAAGTAAGTCTTTTAAGAGATTTGAGCATATGGATAATTCACTTAACTACTCCATGGCTCAGTTTCCTTGTCTGTAATTGGAGATAGTCATCCTACCTTGCAGACTTACTGTGTGCCTGGCACATAGGCACACAACAAACAGCAGCCATTAATTTTGTGCTGAAGTCAGGGTGTTGCTCCAGAGGACTTTTTAAGCCAAGTCAGCCTGGTAGCCTTTTAGTAGCTGGATTCGGGGAAGGGGTGGGGGGATGGTGAAAACAAATGACCATTTAGAAGACGATTTCATGTGTGCCAAGAGTATACAGTTGAAGAAGGAATAGAGAAGCAGGGTCAGATTTGAGAATTTTTTTTTTTTTTATGTTACGGCACATTGTAATGATTGGCTTTTGGGAGGGAGAGAAGGAGGATGGCTTCTGGGTTTCTGACTTAGGCCACCAGCCATCTCACTGGTGAATTCCCCTCACTATGGCCTGGATGTCCACGTCATTAGGTTATGATGGCAGATGTTGGATGTTTCCGCCTTTCATTAGCTGACCGTCTAAGGGGGGCTGGTAATTTGCTCTGTGCTGAAAGCAACCTCATTGCTTCATCTGCCCGAGGGACGCTAACACAGCCATTTCCACAGCTTCTTCAGTCTTCCCTGGCCTTGCTTCTGGCTTGATTTACATCAACATACTTAAAGCCTCGTTAATGTCACCCTGGGTAGACTGTCACTTGGAATAAGCTTTCCAACAAGTTTTCTCCCACCTCCTCTCACTTTCAGATTCATCAAACAAGGCATATGTTTCTGTCATTGCCAAGGTACTGACATAGACCACAGAAAGTGCATTCCCATTAATTACAGGGCTGTGTCAGAAACACCTTGACACGGGAGCTGGCCAAGCTACCCATTATACATGCACTAATGGTACACCTCACGCCTCTCCCCCAAAGCCCAGCTACAAAATGCCAAGCATTTGTCATCATGAAGTGAAATCATTAGAGAATATGGGTAACTTTTGACAAGTGCTTACACTTGAAGAACTTTTAGTGAATAGCAAATCAGGGTAGCATATTTTTGGAGAGAATGAACCTTACAAATAACTATCAATTTTTCATATAAATTGATAAGTAAAGAGAAGTCCCTGACTCTGTATTAGGCATTAGTCTTTATCCCATAATAACAACTTTCCTCAGTAGATTCTGTTATTTACCTTGAAAATCAGAGCCAGTGGGTGGCAGGTTTATATATACAGAATAGGAATGCCAGTGGGGCAGAAAGTCAACAATACAGGAACCAATATATATTTTACAATATCAATATGTGGAAAGATGAAGGATGGATTTGAAAAATAAATATCAGAGACATAGTGATGAGTTGGGAGATTATGGCTGGTAAGAAAGGATGATAACCTGAGCTGGACCAGTGGTGGTAGAGATTAGCTTGGATGTCAAAAGAGGTAATATAATCCACAGGTATCATTCTATAACTTAAAATCTTTAATAGGTCCACTCTGTAAAGAATAAAGTTCAGCCTCATTTTTGTTACACTAAACCTCCCATCCTCAGAGTGATCTCCAGCCCAATCATTTGACTTTTTGACACATAGGATTAAATTTATCCTGCTATTTTCACTAACTCACTTGAAAATCCCATTCAACATGTATTTCTTGAGCACCTACTATGTGCCACGCCTGTTCCTCCTGTTTCCTCCCTTCTAATGATACACCCACTCAACATGAATTAGAAGTCTGAAAATTACTGTTATGTAATTGATAAATGTATTGAGTACCTACCATGTTTTGAGCAATGTTCTAAGTGCTAGGACTATGGTAATGAACAAAAAAGATTAAAGTATCCTTTGCAGGGGGCTTTCAGTCTAGGAAGAGGGGCCAAAGTCAAGAAACAAAATAAATAAAATATTTGCAGTGCCAGATGCCTGTAGGTGCTATGTTGGACAACAATGTGGGGGGATGAAGGGGGTAAATTAAGAGTGTCAGCTGAGGGAAATGAAATTTTAAGCATGACAAAGGGAAGACCTTACTGCCAAGCTGTATTTGAGCAAGGCTGTGTAGAAGACGAAGAAGCAAGCCATGCAGACACTCAAGAGAAGAGCGTCCCAGGCAGCGGGCAGTGGGAGTGCAAAGCTCTGCCATGGGGGTGTGCCTAGGGCATCCCAGGAGCGGCAAGGAAACAGTGTGACTAGAGCAGAGTGACGATGGGGCAGAGAGGTAGAAGATGAGGTGACACAGGAAATGTAGGGCCAGACTGTACGCACCACTTAAGGTTTTTAGGTTTGACTTAAACCAAGAATTTTGAGTAAAAGAATCTTACAATATGAGCCAGACTGTCACAAAACACAAAGCTCAAAGCAGGAAGGCCAGTCAGGAAGCTACTGCAATAATCCTGACGAGAGGTGACATTATTGTAGGCCAAGTGACAGCTGTGCAGGTGGGAGGAATCAGTTGGACTCTGGATGAGTTTGTATTTGATTGGTTCACAGATAAGACATGAGGTGTTAGAGAAAGAAAGAACTCAAGGAGAACTCAAAAGTCAAGTTATCGTTTACTGAGACAGGGAAGACATTAGGAGAAGCAGATTCAGGGGAAAGTCTACAAAGTTGGATTTTAAACTGCTAAGGTTAACGTCTGTTAGAAATCTAAGTGGGGATATTGAGTAGATAGTCTTGAGCTAAGAGGTGATACCTAAGCTGGAGACAGAAATTTAGAAATTGTCATTTTTGCTGCTCAATACGGTAGTCACTAGGCACACGTGGCTATTTAAATTTAAATTAATTATAAAGAAAAAATTCAGTGAGTCCCAGTAGCCACACCTAAAGTGCTTAGTGAGGCTGACATGTGCCTAGTGGCTATCACATTAGACAACCGTTTTGGACAGTTGCCATCATTTCGGGAACTTCTATTGGACAGTACCAGACAGGCAGTACTTCAATATATGAAATAGGAGACTTGATGAAATCAACCCAGAGAGGAACTGTTTCTAAACCTGGAGAGAGAGAGATGTTTGGGGGAGGGGTCCTTTTTCTCACAACCCCACAAGTAATTGGTTGAAAAAAATCTTCTGAGTGTGTTCTTAGAAATTTATCTAGTTAATCTCCCCTTCTCCTCCTTCAGCCTCCACCTAATATTTCCAGCCTTCCTTACCTCTTGCTTGGATGATGACAGCAGCCCCCTAACTGAGCCTTCTGCCTCAGGCCTGTGTCCCTCATATTCATCCTCTGTGCTCCTAAATAAAGATCCAACCGAATCGCTCTCCAGTTTAAAGCCCCCCAAGAGCTTCGTTACAACCTACGGTGTTAAGTCCAAATACGATATTACTGTGTGTGGAACGCCTATAACCCGCCTCTTCCCTTTCCCTTCAGCCTCCTGCCTCAGTGTCTATCTCTAACTTTGTGATCCAACAGTAATGAGCTCCTAGTAGTCCTCTTTCTAACCTCTGCTTCTTACTTAGCTCCTCCTAGTCTCCTTTTTCTGACATAAATGTTTCACTTCTGACAGGCTAATTTTTACCCATCTTACACGGCAGAACTCAAATGTTTCCTCCTCTATATTTGGGTCCAATGTCCCATATCTACATTTTTATAGCATCCTGCACTCCTCTCTGCATAGTTAACACCGATTACTGAAGTGGTCTGTTTATACATCTCCCTGTGGACGAGAGCTCTGGGAGGTCAGAGCCTAGACTTTCTACATTTTGTATCTGCAAGGCTGGCGATGTCACCTAGCACTCAGGCAAGCAATGGCTGCTCGCTGAACGAAAATGAAAGTAACAGGAGGCTTTGTGGTTTCCTGGCATTGGCAGGAACTCCCCTCAAGTGTTCGCTCACGCTACTTCAGTCCTCTTCTTATTCTCTGAGTTGTCCCACTCCTTCTCACCCTCCAGTGCTCAACCTAAATGTCATGTCCTCTGTGAGGGTTATGTGTCCTCCCCAGAGACAATCTCATCTTTTCTCCAAGAAGACGCCGTTAGCACGATTCCTATGCCTCCGAAGTAGCACTTTTCACAGTAATAACCATGTCTCTTTGGTTTTTTAAGTAAGTTTTATGGACAAAGAGGGTGTGATTCATTTATTACATCTTGTATTTTTTGTACCATTTAGAAAATAGTAAACATTCAATAAGTTCTTGTTAAATAAATCACTTAATTAATTATCGTATTGATTTACTAAGAGCTCCGGAAGTGGATGATTGGATTACAAATAAAAAGCTGTGACTAGAAGCACGTATGAATGTCAATGATTTTTTTAATGATTAAATCTGGAATGAGTTTTTGAAATTAATCTAACTTTACAGTTAAAAGACTATTGCCAAGAGAGTTAAAATTAGTTTGTGAGCCAGAAAGATGATTTTATGTATCCTGGCCATCACCCAGCCTCCTGCTCTGCCCACCCTGCATTTTCCTGCTTTGCTTTTCCCGATTCTTCCGTACCTAACTTCTCACCCCATCCTCTCCACAGTGCAGCACTTGCAAGGATACGTGATATGATGGACAAAGATAAATATATGTATTTCCTCAGCCATGTATGACAGTGGCATTTTGATTATGAGGTTAAGATTTCTGTCTGAGTAGAAACAAAAGCTAAACAATGTTTAATCTAGAAATAATATGAATCACAAGCCTGATTCCTTTCTTCTCATAGGAGTCTAAAGCCATCCTATAGTTATTCAATAAAAAGAAATGGAATGATTCAGGTTTCTTGCCATAAATTGTTTCAGCCAGAACAATGTTTAGGGAGAGCTGGCAATACTTTCGTCTTCTGAATGTGCAGTGAGATTAACAACTGCCACACACAGAGCTGAGCTGCTTAATACCCATCTTCTCACAGGCAGGTTAATTGCACGAGAGTTGAGTTTTCTATGACAAAAACCATCTATACACACAATCTCCATTATTTAATCACACGTGCACATACACACACACACACACACACACACACACACACACACACAGGGTGGACAATGTGTAGAAATAAACTATAGTAATTTCCCCCCAAGAAATACTGAGAGATAAGTGTGGTCATACTGAGAACATTAAGAGATCTAATAATGAGCATTTACCATGAGTGAAGGCGAGCTAATTACTACTTTCCAATTAAAAACATTTGAACAAGGAGCAAAATTCTCATAAATGTAATTGATTCAGAACCTTAACCTTCAAAATATACATTTGTCCTCTTCTTGAAAAGCAAAGGGGTATATCTTTAAGAAAGTGTCTCTAAAAGCATTAAGGAAATGACAGTCATAATTCTAAATTAAAATCATTAAGATTATTTCTGGTTTCCAAAGAAAACTAATTACATTATGCCTGCATTTTTTGGGGGGGCTTTATGATATCTTTGCTCCAAGATTTTTGTCTTGAGTAACTTTTTAATACATTTTTCTGTTATGAAAAAAAGGTCATTTTAAACTAATTTTCTATTTTCCCACATATGTATAATGAGCATAAATAGGAAACTTATGTGAGAAACTCCCAGGAACTTTTTCCTTCTGGGATTGGGTAGTGGAAAGTGGAAAGGGATTTGAAAACAATACATTTTATAGCTAGGATAATGCAACCATATTTAGTCTTCAAATCTAGTTCTCCAAGTACTGAGCATTGGGTTACTCTTGATTGACTGGTCAGAATCTCTGGTCCCAGTTCAAAGGATGAGCTCAGTTCAAAGTTGCATGTACCATGCAAGGTTTACTCCTAGAGCAGCTAATATGTTTTACAATAAATCTAAACTAGGAAAGAAGCAGAGGGTGGACACAGCTTCCCCCTGCCTCTTTGTATTCCTCCTCTTAGGCATGCCCTCGAGCTCAGAGCTCTCAGAAGCCTCTGAGGAGAGAGCAGTCCTCTGGGTCAGAGGCTCGTGTTATGGTGGGCTCCCTGACTTTCATACTCAGAATCACATCAGCACATAGCATCAGCTCCCATTCTTCTCCTTAGGAACCCACATCACAGAGCCTGTTTTGCAAGATCTGGGTCTCGCAATTCTTGTTGCATGGGCACAAGGATAATGCCCCCTTTTCTGTGTGTGCCTCACTCATAGATTTTTTTTTTCTTATTTCGCAGATGGACGCTTCCTGAAGAAGACCAACCATGGACTACCATACTATTTAAGGAAGAAAAGTGTACGTGTATCCTTACAGGAAAATAAGTAAGAATCGTAATATTATCAGTGGTCACAAGACTCTTCATTACCCCAGCTCTTCTCCAAAAAAAGAAAACATCAGATTAAAAAAAAAAAAGTCTCCAAGTTCTCTATGTGAATTATGTTGAGGGACTTTTAGATGAAATTCTAGAGTGATTTTGTTTTATTTAAGCCAATCTTTGGAGACTATCAAAAATCCCAGTTAGTGCCCATTACCATAACATTTTTCTTTTAAAGCAAAGTCTATTTTACAATAAGCCAATGTATGTTAGGTGCTTTATATTATCCAGCTGAAAGAAAACTACAAAAAAATGGGGGCAAATTAATATTCCTGCAAACAATTTTGAAGCCTACTGCCATGAATTATTCAAAAACTTGTAAGAGGCTATTATATATTTCTAAGGGATATTTTAAATTAAAAAATTAAATATTCTTGTTTCAGATGCCATATCTGAACATATCTTTTCCCTTGTCAAAAGAAAAGAAAGAATTATATATAATTCCCCTTTAATATCCTCTGTCTGGTGTAATGATGTTATGAGTGGCTAGGGACTCAATTTGGAGGGAATATTATCAATATTAAAGAACTGAGGATCTGTCCCAGATTCTCCAAAATTGATAGATTGGCCCAGTCATACAACCAAAGACACAACTCCCTGACACAGCCGGCCTTCCCTACCTATAAAGATGGTTTCCCCATTATCCCTGAAACAGAGGCTGGTCACTTGAGCTCATTATTTTCTTCATGTTGTTTCATCCTGTTATGTTCAAGGACATCACAGAGTGATAAATGTTATAGTAGATGTGAAACAGGGTGTAATGGGGACTTACAAGTGATGTTCGCAACTCAGATTGTCAGAGAGACATTGAGGGGGGACCATCACCGGTATGTCCCTATTAACCATTTAGCCTGGAAAGATTAGTTAATGAATATTTTAGAAAGAAGAATAATTACATGAAAAAGAATAAAGAATTGGTATTTTATAGGAGAGAAGATAAGAGATATTGGCTAGGCTCAGGTTCTGGAGGGTCTTGTGTGATATACCAAGCCTGGACTCTATCCAGAACATGAGACTGAGTCAAAGAAGAATTTAAACAGAAGAGAGAAAATGAACACAATTGTATTGTAGAAAGAGGATTCTGTAAGCAATGTAGAGAATAGATTCAATTAAGCTAAAACTAAAGACTTAGTTTAGGAGTAAACTAAAATGCATTTCTTCCCCAAGGAGAATGATGAGTGATTGAATTAAGGCAAAGACTGTGCAGATAGAGACAGGGCGAATTGCAGAAACGTCAGCTAGATTGGTGACAACAAGATGGGGACGGTAATGGACAATAAGAAATTCAAAATGATTTCCTAGTCATTGACTTCAAAATTATATGGATGATACCACTGTTTACAGAGACATAGACTAAAAGAAACAAAAAGTATGTTTTTTTGGAGGGAGGGGGTTGAAATAATGAATCAAAGTAAACTATAGGTTGTAAAATAATAATAAAACTAATAATACAGACTAACAGGCACCACTCTATTTATGAAGAGAAAATGAAATAAAGACTTTCTCGTCTAAAGATAAAATCTTTATCTTATTTACTCCTCAAAAAAACTCTGTGAGGTAATTATCATCATCATCATCATCATCATCATTATTACTCCATGTTACAAATCAGGAAAATTTAAAGAAACTAAGTAATCTTTTCAAGTTTACTTAAATAGGTAAATTCCATACTCAGTAGACTGTTGGGTGTACACGGTTAAAGCTCAGTAGAATTCTTGTGGACATTTAAGTGTAGAACTTGCCAGCTTTGTAGCTGAAGTCAAGAAAATAGATGTGTCCACCCAGATATAACGTATAGAGTGAGAAGGGAACACCAAAGGCAAACCTCTGGGGAAGACCAACCTCCCAGGAACAGAGTGAAGAAGCAAGACGTATAAAGGCAAGACATCTAGGTAGGAAGCAACATCAAGACGGATGAAATTCTTTGTAGTTCAGAGTCTGCATGTTGATCAGGAACCACAGCCCAGAGTGTGTTATCCGGATTTAGCATCTGGTAGGTCAGGAGTAGCTTGGAGCAGAGAAAGCCTGTTGGATTTTTCAAGGCTGAAATCAGGTAACAGTTTGTGCAGACATGATTAGGAGGAGAGTGAGTGGAGACAGAATACTGAAAATGAATGTTTAAAGTCACTTCGCTGTGAACACAGAGGAAAAGAATAGCAAGATCTGGGGAACAGGTTGGTGTCTTGTGTCCTTGTTTTAAATGCGTGAAACTTGAGGAGAAAGTGTCAGAGTATAAAGTGAGAGATAAAAGAGAGAACGATTGCTTGCTTGATGTTCTTTAAGAGATGGGATTTTAGCAAAAATGAACTGATAAGCCTTAAACAAAAACAAGAGCTCCTCTTCCACTAAACAGAAGGAAGTTTCTTTTCTGTCAAGATCTGCATTCATTTAAGCTTTCTAGACAAGATGGAGGGGTATGCGAGTGAAGTTATTTATTTGTATTGTTAAACTATTTTAAGTACTTTCTAGAATTTGAAATTCCTCTTCTCAGCAATAGTCTCCAGCTAATGACTGAAGCTTCAAGATCAGATTCCTTCCTCTTTGTTTATCATTGACTTTAATCTTTATATCCCTTTTACATGTAAAATAGTTGTGGAAGACATAATACCTTCAATCTTTCAATGAAAATGTGCTTTCTTTTTTTTTTTTTCCCCGAAAATACATTCTTCTTTTAGAAGCTTAATAGCAATTGTAGCCAAAGGATGAATTACCTCCGGAAAGATGGAGATGTGTATTAGCAAGTGCTGTGTGCTTTACAGTCCCCACTGCCTCACAATTCTAGATTACGTGTATTTTTCATTCTCCGTGTCTGTTTCTCAGCCTCCAAACTGCATTTCTAATCCTTGGTTGTCTTAGCCTCTTTGGGCTGCCATAACAAAATGCCATACGCTGGGTAGTTTAAACAACAGAAATTCATTTTCTCACAATTCTGGAGGCTGGAAATCCAAGATAAGGTTATCAGCATGGTTGGGCTCTGATAAGGGCTCTCTTCCTGGCCACCTTCTCTCTCTGTCCTCAAGTGGCAGAGAGATCTCTCTCTTCCTCTTCTTATAAGGCCACACTCCCAGTGAATCAGAGCCCCACCCTTACCACCTCACTTAACTTTAACTATCTTCTAAAGGCCTTTCCCCTAGACACAGTCATATCGGGGTTAGGGCTTCAACATATGGGTTTGGGGGGAGACACAAATCACTCTGTATTACTAGTATTACAGTTAATGTCCTTCCTTCAGTGACCAACCTGTCCTTCTAGCTTCATCAGCTACTGATTGTTTGAAGGTGTATAAGCAGACAGCACCTTGACCTCACCTGGAACAGTGTTCAGTTGGGGGGATCTTAGTAATGAGTGCACACTTCCCTCACTGTCCACAGCTATGAGGCAGCACAAAGGGACTGAACAGGACCTGTGGAGAGGGAGAGAGATCCTGGCCCCTCAGCTGTGGGGTTTATTACCATAGGATAAAGGAAGCACTAGAGCCTCCTCTAGAAAGAAATCAGTGGCTGGTCCAAGGCTTGCACTTAGAGGAGTAAGAGGTGGTGAAATTTTGTTCTACCTCCTGGGTAGTCCACTGGGATAGCCATACTTTATGTCTTTTTCCATTTATTGACTTTCCCTTTCCAAGCAGTTTTTCTACACGTGAGGCTGGTGTTTGCTCTGGGCTGCAGCTGCAGGAGACCAGTCTCATACCTGGTTAATCCCAACGTCCCGTTTTCCTGCTCTACCCATCTACCAGCCACTCAGAGCTGATTAGTATCCCAGAGGAGTTACACTCCTCACAGTCCCTTGTGTTTGAGTTCCCTCTCCTTTTGTAGGATTTCTCTTTCTTCTCTTCTACTTGGAGAATACCTTCTAATAATCTTTCACTTATAAGACATTCTCTGTCCACTACAATGTAATCAAGGGAAATCTCTTCTTCAGTTATCTTACCACATTGCTTGGAGTAGTCCTCTTTGACAGCACATATCTAAGTATTTATTCTATTTATCGAATATGAATTTATTGAAGGCAAAAATCATATCTCATCCTTCCTTGTATTCCCAAGTTTTATTACCATGCTTGCTTGGTATGTTGGCAAATGCTTGACAAGTCTATGTTGAGTAAATCATTAAATGAAATAATTTCTCCAATCTTGGAATTCCTAAAAGCATCTGTAGCCTGTACTGCACAGTGTATTCATTCATTCATTCATTCATTCATTCATGCAGTCTTCCAGCAAAAGGTTAGATATTCTGTATGTTCCAAACAACATGCTAGGTCCCCCGGATGAGGAGAGCAAAGCAGAGTCTGGTGGAGGAACTTAAGTTCACTTCTGGTCTCTTCCATAGTGTTTGATGTGGGTGAGATACTTGACCCCTGCAAGCTCCAGGTTCACTGTATATAAAGTGGGGAGGATCATGGTGCTTTCCTAGGCAGTGGGCTACGAGAGCTAAATATGATCAAGCAATTAAAAAAGCTTAGCCTTTTTTGACACAGAGTAAACATTCAGTAGAGAATATTCTTTTTCTTCTCCTCCTACTTCTTCTCGTCATTGTTACTTGAAGAATGATCACTGCTCTCATGGATCCCATCCGTGGGAAATACATAGGAGCCCTTCATATTGACATTAAGTTGTTTCACATGTGCAAACATGACTTGTCTGATTGGATTGCAAATTCCTCAGGGGCAGGGACTCTGTATAAACAGAAACTCTGTGCAGAGCAGTTTCTCCTGCTTGATAACACTGTAACACCATTTTTAAAGGGCCACAGTACTAGCCAGAAAAAAAAAATGTAGTTGTTTGATGTATATGTTAAAGAGGGTGAAGAACCAGGGTCGAATCCCATGCAATGGATGAACAATAAGTACAACAGTAAAAATATAGTTTGACGGAATGATTCCAATGGATCAGGTTCAGTGTTCTACATAAATTATATCATTTTCTTCTCACAGCAACCACTTGGTGTAAGTGAAAACTGAGCTTCAGAAATATTAAGTAAGCTACCCTAAGTAATTTCCTCTCCCACTCATACTTTACCGGGCTAACGATTCCAGTTTTTAAAACAACTAACACCATCTTGGAGCTTCATACTTTATTTTGTGATGTTCCGTCTTTTCCCACTTCTATCCTTCTGTCCATCCCTAAGCTGGAAAGCAATATGCAGTATGTTACAGTTTTTCTTTAGAAATACACTTAGTGTTTTTGTTTTGTGATTTTCCTTTTACAGAACTGTGGAGCTCTGAAGAAGAGTAGAAGTTCCCTGGGAAATAGAAACATCAAGGTGGGTAAATATGATCAATTAATTAAAAATGGCTAGCACTTTTTTGACAGAATTTTTTGACAGCAGAGAAAAATAAACAGGTATCACATTGCACATGCTGGATATGGAGAGGGGCAAATGGGTACTGCGGTAGACAGTCTGCGCCATATTTAGTCTCAGGTATGGGCCAAAGGGAACAAATGCATGCAATGGATGTCATGAATAGCTCCATTAGTTTGGCCCATTTTATCTTATCTTAAAAATGCTTTACAGCCTCTGTTGACGATTATTACATAGATTTGAAATTTTTTGTGTCCTCCATTTTTGTTATATAGTTTGTGTGTAACTATAGTGAATAGTAACTGGATATAATAACCACATGCCCTGACTTAGCAATTGCCTTGCATTTGTCATTTTTTATTAAAATATTATTGTTAACATTTATAATAAAATGAGGCAGCATGACTCTGGAAGACCCCATTTTATCCTTCTACTACTAGCAAAATCATATCTGGTTTGTGAAGTTTATATGTAGTGAACAGAAATCACCCTTTAACACACGGTTAAACTTGAAAGATGACCAGAGATAACTGAACTTTCTTTCCCAGGTATTTCTGGGGACAATGTAACCAACACCGCCCTTTCAAGGGAAGCATGCAATGTACTTTATGATAAAATTAAGTGCTTTTGGACACTGATGGCTAACAGCAGCAAACCCTTCTGGGCTTGAATAGAGGTGGAGAAGCCAACACTGTTATGCTTATGAGACATTTGGTGAACTAGTTACTGTGCCGAGGCTTATGTAGTGACCTAAGAGGTGTGTGAAGCTACAGATTATCAGTTGGCCTGTTGTATGCTGGACAGCCAAAAAAAAAAAAAACAGTCATTTAAGTATGCATCCTAGAAGAATGGTCTCCTTAGTTTGCTATGTGATCATTATTCTGGAGTTGGAAGCAGGTCATGAGCATTGAGTAGAGGTCTCCAGATTACTAACTGCTAAATCAACCTGCTCTCTCAGATACTGCTTCTCACTTTTAGTAACCTGCCATTAATCATGTCCATTGATAATAAAGACCTTGGGGTTCCGCTTCAATCTGCACTGTAATTATCTCTGCCTATAACAGCCTGGGCCTTTCCTAGGCCATACGTGTAGCCATGACATTCTTGCAGTTGTCCTTATCAGGAGATGAAGATCTGGGATTCTGCTATCGGTGACCACCCCTCCTGGACATCAGAGGCACACTCATGTGGACTCTGGAGTGTTGACTCATGCCTACATTTCTACTCATGTGCTCCGAAGTCCTGGAGAGACCGTCTCCTTGTTTTAAAGCCCCTGTTATTTGTCTAAACCTTGAGTAAAGCTTGCTGCAACCTTTCGATTGTGTGCCCACAGAAATCAGATTTTGCTCAATTTAAAAAGATTCTCTAATATTCAGTTTGTTCTCTCAGACAAATCTACGTTCAGTGAAGATAAGAACTGTGGGGGGAAAATGAAGCAGAGAAGAGAGATACAAAGTTCTGTGGATTTCAATTTCAGATCAAGTACTCACAGAATTTTTCACAGAAAAGATAACACTAAAGAAAAGGCCTAAAGGAAATGAGGAAGATTCCATGAACTGTTAGGAAAAGAGCCTCCCAGACTGAAGGAAAATTAAGACACAAAAGGCCTTGCAGCAGGAACATGCTTGGTGAGTTCGGAGAAGAGCGAGGAAGACAGGAGGCTGAGAAACGGTGAGGAAGAAGCAGGTCAGCAAGACCGTCAGGCTTAGATTGTGTTGAGCATCACTGTCCAGCAGATGTAATGTGAGTCACATAAGTAATTAAAAAATTTTTCAAAGGCACATACCAAAGTGAAAAATGGAACACGTGAAATTAATTTTAATAATGTTATTTAATCCAATATACGAAAAGTGTTGTCATTTTAACTTCAGTCAATTACAAATGTTGATATATTTAAACTTTTTTGGTACAAAGTCTTTGGAATGTGGTGTGTATTTTTCACTTACAACACATGTCCATTCAGACTCTGTGTCTGGAGTGCTCAGTAGCCACGTGTGGAGACGCCCACCATGCTGGGCAGTGCAGATTAGGGCGCTAGAAGCTCTCTGAAGGACCTTGGATTATACCCTGATATAGGAAGCTACTGGAGGGTTTTTAGAACAAAAAAGAGGTAAAATGTGACTTACATATTTGAACAGGATCACTATGGTACTGAGTTAAAAGACTGAAGGCTGGAGATGACTGCAGTATCCCATACGAGCCATGATGATAGCTGAGGTGTTGACGGTGGAGGCTCTGAGGAGTGGTTGGGTTCTGGATGTATTTTGAAAGCAGAGCTTAACATAATTTCCTGACATATTGGTTCCCAGATATAGAAGAAAACAGTGAAAATATAAATTGGGCCAGGTATGTATATATTTTAGAGCATCTCTGATAATTCCTAAGTGCAATATTGGTCAAGAATTATTGGTGGCAGGTCCTGTTCCTGTATCCTGTTGTAAACCCTGTTGCTTTGCTTTCCTGATGAGTCTCTGTACCTGAAAGTTACTTATTTTGGATAGAGAAGGAGTGGGATTTGGAGCTGGAAAAGTAGGTAAGGACTTCCAAGAACCTTAGCAATTAGGCAGTCGGGAAGCAGAGGGATTCCTTGATTATGATTTAGAAAGTAGCAGTGAAGAGAAACAGGGAGACTGCTCTGACGTCTGTTTCAGTGGCCGAGGTAAGAGGTTCCAAAGGCTTGGGCTAGGGGGGTTTTGAGATGCTAATCATTTCTGTTTCTTGGTCAGGATTCTGGATACATGGCTACTGTCAGCGTCTGAACTCATGGACCTATACAATTATCATACATAGATTTAGTATTCCAATAAAAAGCAAATTAAGGAAGTTGACCGATCTGTCTGAAATGTACCAACATTCACCAGGCTCATAATATAAAGACAAAAGGCCAATGTTTTCATTTATAGTGAAATCTAGAAGTATTATTTAGACTGAAGAAAAAAAATGCCTTAACTGAATCTGCAGGTAAAACTAGACAGGAAACCAAAAAATAATCAGAAGGTGGCTGGGTGAAAACGGAATCAAAGCAGAGTTAGTAAAGTGAAATTGATTACTGGTGTAATTGAGCCCTTAGAGCATAATTTATCCATCCCCACTACAGAGATGTAAGTCTTGAATATTCAGGGTTCAGAACTGGGGCTGTTTTCTATGGAGGTTGCTAAAAACTGTTACGTCTCATTGTTCTGCCTGTCACTCCTGAGCCGTCTACCAAGACGGACACAATTCTTTGCTGTTGTTTCCTTGAAATGTTTTAACACCTTAATAAAGTCCTGGAAATAAAGTTATTTTAAGATTACTTTCTAGATCCTGTTCTAGAATACCTATATAACTATTTGACCAGAAATTTTAAAAGCTTCAAAGCTTTTTGAGGAAAGCCACATTGTTTTTCTCAGGTAAAACTCACAGCATCTTGGCAAGATGTTGGACATAGCACTTGGAGCATGTTGAAAAGTCAAAGATAACCTGGGAGATCCTTGCCTTGGCAGCATACTAAGGTTTTTCCATCAACTGAGGTAAACAGGGCAGGAGGAGGGGCAGTGCTGGGGAGGATGGGGATGGGGGCACTTTGAACATGTTAAGTTTGAGGTGATCCATCCAACTGAGCTCACTCTGCATCTCAGAAATCCTAGAAGACAAGATAGTTTGAAGTATAAATATGTTGATCATTTTGCTCTGAGGGAGATTAAAATTGTGAGAATTATTATGATCACCAAAGGAAAGGGGAGGGAGATAGAAGAAGCCTGGATTTAGGCAGAACCTAAATATGATAATTTAGAGAAGGAAAGAAGAGGCAAAGGGGCTGAAGATGCAGAGCTGATAAAATGTCTGAAGATCTAGAAAGATAGGAGAAAATTTCAAGAGAGTGTTCAACCGGTCTTATAAAAATAATGCTAAATTATACAAAATATCAGGACAAAGATTTGGAAACTATTTTCCTAAATTGAAGATTCAGGTGAATCCATTTTAAAAACGAATGATTTACAAAGCCCTACATACCTCACTCCAAACCTGAGAGCAGGTAAAGTCAGGAGTTGATAAAAAGATACTTTGTCCCATTGCTTTGAGCTATATTGAGTCATAATACTAACATATGCTTCATTCTGAAATAATATTGAATGTGAGTATGAAAGCTACAACACAGTAGCATGTTCCTGTTGGGAGACAGAGAGATAACATAATCCTTCAAATGAGTTTACTGAGTCGAAACATCTACAGAAGTATTTTGGGTTTTTTCTACAATTTAAGATGGAATAAATAAGTGTATTGATAGGTATGAAGGAAAGAAAAAAGATAGAAGGAAAGAAAATTCCAAAACAGTTAGAACAGTCAAACCATGTAGGTTAAGGAGGATGTAGGGAACAATGGAATAAACATACGAACAGAGAAGGCCTGCAGTAGGGAAATGCTATGTCTTCATCTCGACATTGGAAGAAAAAAAATAAAGTAAGTGGAGAAACATGAAAAGATGGGGAAGTGTGAGGTTAAGGAACCATTGCCAGCTGGTCTTAAGGTTTTCAGCGACACAATACATCATGTTTTCTATCAAGGCCATCGGTCGATGAAGTAGCTTAGAGCCTTGAGACAATGTGAAAGATCTGTAGCAGCCTCAGAAGGACCACAGGTGTATGTGCACCGAGACCGCTGAGCCGTTTTTAAAGAGCTCATATGAGGTGAGACCACATAAAGGAGTCTTTTCTTTTTAATAGATTTTTAATTTTTTTAGGGCCGTTTCGGGTTCACAGCAAAACTGAGTGGATGTAGAGATTTCCATTATTCCCTTTGCCCATGGTGGAGTCTTTTACCACGTTTAAATAAGCTTTTTGCAGCATCACTCAACAGCTATGACCGGATAATATTTTACAATTATAGGGAAATAGGGAATGTTAAGGGCAAGTAATAAAATTTCTTTGAATTCCTTAGAAAGAAAATTCAGGGTTCAAGTTTGGAAAAATGGTAAGGTGTGCTTGGGTTTCCTTTGCTTTGCTGTGTGATTTGTTTGCTGGGTAACGAGCTGAAAGACATTAGTGGGTTGCAGAAGTGCAATGCTGAACAGAGTCACTGGAATTTAGGAGATAAAGTAACTGAGAGGCCAAGACATTAGAAAAGTCATCATTATGGATTTCTGAAGGCATTGAAAATAACCACATAGAAGATGAATATACCTGCACACTATGTGCTTCCAGTGTTGTGGGGATGAGAGTTGAAACAGAAACAAAGATTGGGGAAGGCTGTGGAACAAAGAATAAAGAGTGAGGAAAGATAACAAAATAAAACAAAACACCTTACAGAGAAGCAAGAATTCTACCTATTTCTTGCAATCAGGATTTTGCAGGTAATACCTCTACCCCTACCAGAAAGAAAAAATGTGTCAATTGGTTTGTTTATTTTAATAAAGACTGTGATGGCTAAACTTGTATTTGGAGAACTTCTATTGCCGTCTCATTAGACATTTTTCTGAACTGTTTATTTGTAGGTTTCAAAGGTGAGTTTTAATGAATTTTTACGTTCCACATCCAATTTAGACAGGAAAGCCATATGCTGATAAACTTCCTGACACTCAATCTGCTTATCATTGTTTCCCTTCAAACCCCAAATTGCATATAAACAGGAAAACTAATCAACTGAAGCAGAAACACAGTATCAATTAGGTTGATGCCTGGGAACTGAAAAAAAAAGAGCAAACAAAATTAATTCCAACCAGTTTGGTAATAAAAAAAATCAAAAATATGTAATAACTCAAGATGACTATGCCAGAAGGTAGTTGTGATCTGGCAAAGAATTTTTATATAAATGCTTAGAATCTTTCAAAACAGTATTCATATATGTATCTTGTTATTGTTTTTAAACTATGTTCAGAATCACTGTTAAGATGGGTAAGGCTGTATGAAACAGAAAATTGAGCTTTGCAAACAGGTACCTTTTCCCTTCTGTGGCTGCAGTCACATGTTACGGGTATTTCAAAACTTGAAAAATTATAACAATAAACATTTACTAGGCATGTTTATGTGCTTTGTGAACTTCACATACCTTTTAAATTCATGGTGGTACCTATTCAAAGCATACTGGACTTACTGTATTAAAGGACCTGCAGGTAAAACAGAATCTAGTGATGGAGGCTTCTCCAAATTGCCTTCAAAAGGGAAAGAGTAGATTTAACCACTTAGCAAGGGAAGAGAATACCAACCCTTGACCACCTGGATGGAACCACCCAAACTAGATTCAAGTGGCACTACATACTACCTGATAAGTAGGAGAGGAGGAACGGAAGCACAGAATCTAGGGTGGGGGAAATAAGGAGAAAATGACCATGGCCCCGTTTTCCTTGCCCCAACCTTCCCCAACTGTGCAACAAGGCTACTAAGCTGCAGTGTGGGAAAGCCTTGGAGGAAATTGGAAATTTTGATTCTTACCTGGGACTCAGGATATTAATTACTAAATTGATACTCTTTACCAAAATTTATTACTTAAGAGTATCCAGAAAAATGTGTTGTGATTTTTCTTATATTGCACCCCACGGGTTGAGGGGTGCCAACAAAGTGGACTTGCAAAGGCATTAATTAAAGACAAGGATCTAGCTGTTTTCTGATTTTGACCTTTGTGCCTCTTTAGTTCAGCCTGTCAGTTACAGCCACACGATGAATACAGTAACTTGGCACAGCGCTCACGGCCTGTGAGAACGGGGCTTTGCTTGCCTCCCCTGCTTCATGCATTTCCTATTCTTACCTCCTGTGTTTTAGTTGTATGTACAGCTCCTAGATTCCAGACAAATATTTTATGAGGCTGTTCTGTGTTCCAGGAGGTTGTTCTAATGAAAGTTTCCATACCAGTTACTAAACTATAATTTTCAAAAAGTTAAAAATAAGACTCTTATGTAAATATAAAATAAAAACCTGTGAAAAGATTTTATTAAACTTATTAATTAATGAGAGAACTAGTAAAATGTCAATACCATCTAAAAGGAAATAGGAAGAAAAGATATACAGATATATAGATATCTATCTAGAAATATATAAATAAATATCTCTGTAGAGATATGTGTGTATATATATATATATCTACAGAGAGAGAAATATCTATATTTATCCATATCCATATATATATACAAATGGGCACTGGGCCCACACACACACACACACATTTACCTAGGAATGCTGAAATAAGTTTGCCTATATTCAAACCAGTTAGCATCCCATGTCACATAGGTCAATGAAACACAATGTTTAGGGTTATCATTGTTTTGAATATTTCATTACTGGATATAAATCCATTCTATCTTTACTAGAAAAAATATTTTCATTCCTATGAATATGAATCTCTTATGTGACTCTCAGTTTTCTAAAAGTTAACACATATTCCTTCAGATTTGAAAACAATCAATATGAAGTTAACTAAAGGTGCAGAGTCCCGAACACTAAATATCACTCAGCATTCCCCTTAAAGGACAACTAACAGTATCTTTTGCCCATTCCCATGACTTGCACAATTTTTCTGAAACCAGCAATTTACCGGTGAACATTCATTTGTCAAAACTTACCCCAATTGCCATCTCCTGGGTTAGGATGTTTCGATTGCCTCCATGAAAACCCTCTGAGGGTTTCACCCCGTTATATCACCAACATCATACTTTAGGTGGAGAGGGTAGTAGTTCTGTATGCCCTGTCTCTGTCTTCCATGACAAATAGTATTCTCAACATACCATAGAACCATAGTCACGTTGCACTGTAACCGGAAAGTCTTGTTGGGAAGCCTGGCTCCATCACTTAGCAGCTATACAACCTCAGGCAAATTATTTAGCCAGCCGCATCTTCTAGATGAGAATGATGTTCACCACAAAGTTTTACCATGAGGAGTAAATGAGGAAAATACTTAAAACATTTATTACAATATAGCTGCTCAATAAGTAATAGTGGAAATGGTAGTGAAGACATCAAGAACATAGAAAATGGCAGAAGGAGATGGAATTTATATATATAAGTTTAAACTCATGAGCTCTGAAGATTTCTCAGTGTGTGTTTTATGGATGACTTGGAAGAGCCTTAAATCAGAGTCAAAAATATCAAGTTTCAAGTCCTACTGAAAGCAGATGGTGCAAAAGTACAAATCATTTGCTTCATCAAATTATGACAATCATAGTCATTCACAAAGCAATTCATGTTTCTTGAAAAATTTAGCTCCAAAAGAATTTTATACATGTTTCTTTCTGTGTTCTTTCAGTTTATAAACTACACAAAATAAACTTCTTGAAACTGTATAATTTTCAGACCCTCCTATCTGGATATTATTAACATTTTCAAAAGGAAGAACTCATAAAAATGTCACAGTTATCTTTAGGAAAATACGGCTTAATCAGTGAGAAGTTTTTATTTTAATGATTGTATGAAAACACAGTTCTAGGCACAAGGAATGACACAGAAGAAATTAGAGACGCTGTGGTTCCCAGCAGGTGGGGACTCTCATCTGAGTGTTTACACAGAAGGGAACACAGCATGGTTGGATCCAGAAAACCTGCTCCATTAATTTTCTTCCAAACCATCAGCCTTCTCATTTTAGAGGGAGAATGAACAACAAATTAATTCAGTTTTAAAGACAGACAAAACGGGAGCTTGAAATATCCAACAAATCACTTGAATTCTTCATGGAGGTTTATCCTCAACCTGGCAGAACGATCACCACAAATACAACGAAAAAAAACGACACCAATACGTTCTCAGAAGAAGTGTACCACCTCCACACAGCAGTTCAACTCCGGAAAAGGTTTTCTCTCAAGTTGGGTTTTTGTCATAAAATTGAGTCATATATTAAAAACAACGGAAATCCATTTGTATAATGCAAAAATTCAGTGGCTTTTCCTTCTTTTATATTTTATAAACTTGTATCTCCATAGAACAGAACGAGGAGTTAGCTAATTAGGATATCTGTTCCGAATATTGTATTTTCTGATACCAGATTGGGAATGGCGGCGTATGACTGTGAATTGTGTTATCATGAATAATAAACACATCTAACCTAATGGGTGCTCGCTTTGTGCCAGACAGTATTCCAAATGCCTCATATGGACTATCTCATTTGATCCACACAATGCGTAAGGAGGTGCATCTTTTCATTACCTTGATTTTACAGAAAAAGAAAGAGATGAGACAATTTATCCAAATGGAACAAAGGACCCCAGATCAGACACAGTCAGTCTGATGCAAAGCCAAAGTCCTTAATCGCTCCACCATCCAGCTTTCCCTCTCTTAAAGAGGCTGAGTCATCACTTTAATACTTTATTTTTTTAATTATTAAAAAAATAATTTGCTCATTAAATATCCAAAGGTAAAATGCTTCATTTTCAGTGGCCCACTCTCAATAAATTTAAGAAAAAAGAACTATTTCTCCTGTAATCTTAAGAGGAATTTTAAATACCCTTTTTGGGGAGTGTGGAGGAAGTAATGCTTACTTAATTTTTACTTTTTCAGGAAAGGATTTGGGTTGCTTTGATTCAATTTGTATAAATGCAAAATGCAGTTAGAAAATTGTTCAATCTATTAAATTCACTTGCTACTGGTCCAATTTTCAGGTATAATGAAACATCCCAAAGAGTAAATGATGAGTTGAATGTGTACTTTCTTAAATAAAATTAACAAGGCTCATAAAAGGTCAGCTTGGTAGAACTGTAGGAATCCTCATCAGGATGGCCACGGTTTCTATCTCATATATTTCTCTCATCAGACAAACTGCATAATCATACATTATCTATTCAAAAGAATACATTAGAAGTCCTAAGGGGAACAGACTTGTTTCTTTAAAAATAATGACTAATTAACATAATAATCATCCCAGTATTTCAATTAATAATCAAGAAATTTTGTTGAAACCCAAAGGGATTACGAAAATGAGGTCAGATACCAAAAGAGATATGGGTGGGTAGGCAGCCTTCAGTGATTATAGTCCAATCCTTCCCCTTTCCAGCTGTTTAATTTCTCCCTTTACTAGCCCTTCAACGAACTAGTAAGCAGGAGGCATATAATTGCTGGCATTGCTTTAAGAATAGGACTGTAACCTAATATAAGACAAAACAGTGAGAAATTGTCCAAAGATGGGCTGCAGTGATAGGAAGGTTTAATTTGTTGTCTTGGAGAAGATCAGTGAAACTTAATCTTCCAGAATTCAAATATTAGGTGTCATCTTAGAGCTAAAAGGTGAAAAGACTCACTAGAAAAAGACTCACTTTGGGGTCTTAAGTGTGTAGTTTATAACTCTGACATTTTAAACTTTGCAAAAAGAGTAAAAAGAAAAATGAGGCTAATAAGAGGACTCATTAATAGAATGGGGAAAAAAATGAATAATATGAAGAATTTAAAAGCTTGCTAAAATAACAGCGATTAATAGCATTAGTATCTGACTGAGGCTATCATGTGTGATGATCAAAGCACTTTAAGTTTGGGGGGATTAACATATTAAAATCAGAGCTAATCTAGCTGTTTTAATTGCTTTGTCAGTTATCAATTATTTAAACTGGATAATTTATAAATCAGATTTGTATTTAAACCTCTTTTTTCAAAGTGGAGCCAGGGACCTAAGATCAGCGGCTTAAATCAAACAGTTCCCTTTGGCTGCTCTTGTAAATGTGGAATCTTCCAAACCGCAGGCTGCTTTTGTTGTCTCATAATTCCACAGGTAAAAGGGCTGTGGATGTGCAACGAGGTGAGAAACCATCCTACTCCTCATCTCTCCAGAAGAGATGAAACCTAAACAATGCCACATCCTTTTTTTGTTCATCTGAATTTACTCACTGACAATAAGTACATTTTCTGTCTTCTTGCTTATTATGTAATTCTCAAGCCTTAAAAACTTCTTTTTTCATGGCACAAAAGGCCATGCTATTTAGAAACCAATCACTAATAGCAGAGAGAATGTGGCCCCCACCCCACCCCAAGATTGATGAATCGCAGTGAAGACGGCTTCACTGTAATCCATTATCGCCAACATAGCTCATAACATAACAAAAGCATAAAGGAAACGCTAATGTCCTTTCATGGATAAAATATTACTAGGTGCATCATCTTTTTTTTTTTTCTACATTACACATTCCAAAAAGAAGAGTGAAATTGGAGTGGCATTGTATACCAAAGTAATGCTAATGTATTTGCAATCAAGAAAAAAAAAATAGAGACAAGTTTTTTTTTTATTATTATCATAATTACAACCAGTGTAGGTTGGGGTTCTCAAGTTGGAGTGTGCCTTGTGGAATAATATAATAAAAAGTATTTCCTTTCATCACCATCAAAGTACACAGCTGAGAAATGTGCCATTAGATAAAAGATTAGCAGTGAGACTGAGTTCACTGTTTACATGATTAAGTGCCCTTATGTGGTCTAATGAATGTTGGGAGATGTCTCAACCTCTGAAGGTCAGATGCTGAAAATACGAAGTAACAGTGAGGAAGAAGATAAAAGCTTGCCTGTGGCAAAAACATTTCATCGGAAAAAAAGAAAAAAATCTGGTAGTGACTATCCTATTTAAGGGACTTGAATCCATCCTAAGTACCTTGTGAAAATGTGTAGACAAAATGCAGGTATTAAAATGAACAATGTCTTCACATCTTTACTGAGAATATGTTCTCCATATGACATGAAACAATTGTCAGTTAATTCAGTAATCTAGAAGTACATGTTATTGATCAGAAACAACAAGAAAATGACAACAGTGGATCAGTCTCCCATGGCTTCTGAAACAAGCTATCACCGACTGAGTGTCATGAAACAATAGAAATTTACTCTATGACAGTTCTCGTGATCCACAGTCTAAAATCCGTGTCTCATCTGGGCTGTGTCCTCTCTGGAGTCTTCAGAGAGAACTCTGTCTCTTTGCCTACTTTAGTTTCTAGAGGCTCCCTGCATTTCTAGGCCTGTGGCCCCTTCCTCACATACCTCCAATGCCCTGCATCACTCCAGCTTCCTCCTTCTGTCATCACATCCCCTGGTTCCCACTGTCTCCTTCTTATGAAGACCATTGGGATTATATTTAGGACCCACCCAGACAATCCACGATAATCTTCCCATCTCAGGATCCTTAATCATATCTCCAAAGACACTTTTGCCATATAAAGTAACATATTCACAGATTCTAGAGATTAGAAAATAGGTATTTTGGAGGGTCTTTATGTAGCCTACCATAAATCACAATGATAAAAGCTAAGTGATAAAGTTATTTCGGATTTATGTTCATTCATTCATTCATAAGCTATTCATTCATCATTCTCAGTTCCTTCCACATGGGAAGTATTTTCGAGGTGGTAGAGATACAAAGAGAAAAAGTACAATTCCCATGCTAAGGAATTTAGTGTCTTATATGAAGAAAGACAGACAAAAAAACTGAAATGCAGTGTATGAATGAGGAAACATTTAACTCAGATTGAGGGAGAAGGATATATCAAGGAAGTATTCTAGGAGGATCAGGACCGACAAGTGAAAAAAAGTTGGAATCAGTCAGCCAAATGATGGGGGGGCTGAGTTCAGGCAAAGAAAATTGCATGAGAATTTTAAAAACTTTACATTTTTAGTCACATGTTTTAATATGTCAGAGACTAACCATGAATAAAGGTTATAATAAATGTTAAGAAAGAAGTCACTTTTCCTCTACTGATATGTAATGTTCAGTCTTATACAAAAACATGCATTAGTTCCTGTCACCACCCATTGCTGATTAGACCATGATTGGACCTGAGGACAACCCGACCTTTGCTGGGTAATAATTACTCAGCTTTCCTCTCCCACATAGTGAAACTAAGAGAAACACAGACACGTGAGTTGATGGCAGGCACTAGTGCTAAAATACTATGATGTGATGGAGTGGCATACAAGAATCACCTGCAGAATTGTTAACAAATACAAATTTCAAATATCGTGGTATCGTTTTGTATCTTGAATTCCCACATAAAAGCAGACAAAGCAAGCTGCAAAATCAAAACCACACAGAGAGCATTTACAACAAAACCGTATCTGTACAAACCCTGCTCTATGCACAGGTAGGGACAAATGACCAAGAACCACAGGAGCTTGTATATTACTGGCATGAGGTCTGATGGAAGCAAAGTGATGTCTGACAGATCTGAAGAGGAGAGAACACCAAATGGCCAAAAGATAGCCCCTGGAACACGCGGCAGGCCAACTCGAGAACAGCTAAAACTGAGGGGTTTTCCCCCGCAATAGCAGGTGACTGAACTCAAGGGGTGCACAGCAAGATCGTCTGAGGGACCGAAGCAGTTTGTCCCCTATGAGCTCTCAAACTCACCCACTAGACTTCCCTTCTAGATTAAGAGTCCACATGAAGGAGAAGCAAAGTAAGGGGGAAATCCAGGGGAAAACTGATAGCACTATGACATCCTAGAAAGCAAGCTGCCATTTACACAAATTTTTTTAACACTAAACATAAATACACACCGAAGAAAAAGCTCTGTGAAATTAGTTAGCTCTGTGAAGACAAGCTACCTAATCCAAGACCTTTTCTAAAAGTTTAGAAAAAATAACTTCACAAAAAAATGAGCAAAATATAAGTATCAGGCTCAAATTCCATACAAACCTCCACAGTCTACAAAAGAATTACATGGGGAGTTTGTTAAAAATACAGGTATTTGGCTCCTCTCCCAGGAGGTCTTGGCTATCAGTTACTCACTGTGACATCTGCCTCCCCAAATATCCAAATTATTCCCTTTGTTATGTAAATATTCAAGTATTCCCTGTCTTAACATCAACAATGAATCTCTAACCACACTCTTCATATATGTATCTTACTGGTTTAATTCTCCAAAGGTAGCATTTTTTTCTACTTTTTTTCCTGTGAATTCAATACATCCTACTACATTTATAAGGACTATATTTATCATCTTAAAAAACAGTTTACTCCTACAAGTATATTTTGGTCTATTTTAATGAAAAAAAATGTGAAAATAAAGGCATCAAGGTTTAATCTAGATCTAGATTAAATAGTGAATGAAATGTATTTTTAAACATTTTGGAAGACGTTAACAGTGACCCTAAGTACATGCAAATTAGCGGAGACAGAGTGAAAAATATTAAGTAACAGATGTAAGAAAACACATAAAAAACCTGATTAATCTGATATATTCTGACTATAAAAAACAGAATAAAACATAAATGGAGCACAAAGAATTTGAGTATCTAGGGTTTCAAGCTTTCTATGACAAATGGCCTGTCAAACTTACTTCCTAGGTGATGACTAAATGCATATCATCACTTGAAAAATATTTTATCAAATTGTATAGCTTGTATTTTTAGATTATATTTCAGCACGGCTTGGGTAGAGTGACACGAATTGTATATAAAGCTACCAATCTGAACACATTAAAACAAAGCACTGGAGAAATGGCAGGTTAATATGTAAGCAAACAAAAAATTTCATCTGTGATAGTGTCAAATACCTTTGTTACCTGGGAAATACTCAAGGTAGAAGTTAAAGCCAAATGCTTTGAAATGGTGCCTTCAATACTCAAATTACACACTGAGCTTGATGAAACTGAGCATGACAAACATTCAAAAAAGTATTCAAGAACTTGATGCATAAAATGGATTTCTTCTACTGCATTTCTGCACTATTATATTCCTTTTCATGAATACTCCTAGAATTTCTGCAATTGCCATAAACCAAGGAAAACAGCTCTCAAAAGAGTCTGCTTTATTTCGTTGGATTTCTTACGCTCAAAATAAATTTATAAAATAAATATAATAATATGAAATGTACAGAATCTTGTTAGTATACATCTTATACTGACAACTTTCATTCATAGCAACTATGAACACCATCAGTCTTCTATGAGGCCGTTATCTACTATATTAGCGTTTAAATAAGTCACGCATTGTATCACAGTCAGTACCTCTGACGCATGCCATACGTTTAGCTCACTGTGGCACCAAAATCCCCTGATTCACAATCCCAACATATACTCTGCAAGTCTAAATAAGAATTAACATCACCAACATCCAATATTATCACATCTGTACTTTACAAGTAAAGGCAATTAGCCAGGTACGTTGATCAGTATTTATAGGTAAATTTGTCCACTTTGGCTATTATCCTGAAAATAGCTGTTGACGATTTGCTTCTTTTTATATTTACTTTTCTATGATTTCAATTAGAATGTTTAGGGTTTTTTTAATTTCTTATTTCTTTTCCTTTTAATTTTATAAACTCAAGGTAGAAAGTTGTATTTAGTTTAATATTCTCTGAATTTAGAATTGAACTATAAGCAGATCAAAAAAGTTATTTTATTTTCCTCTAATCTGTACAATGTTGATAGGATCTCTATATTTGGGAGAAAAGAAGATTATCGATAAAATACGAATCTTGAGTACTTTCTTTTAACTGTAGCACAGGAATTAATTGTTTACCCAGATTTAAATGAATCTTTATTCATTAAGATTCTCAAACAATTTATTAAATATCTTTTCTCCACAAATAAAACTAACACTAGGATTTGTCAAAATCTGAATGAATTAAATTCATTACATAAGAACTGAACAAAGTCCACTGTGTTTGACATCTGTTCATCATAAAACTTGAGTCTGGTACGTTAACTCCTTTCCGTCATCCACTGCTGTACATCCTTCCTTGAAGACTCCAGAACAGAGACCATAATTGGCTAATGTAACATAGCAGTCATTGCAATCCTCCAAAAGGAAAATAATTTATTTGATAACACATTTATCTGGATGATTACTTCCTGGTAATTAGCATTTCTACATTATTTGAATGGTAATCATTTTAAGGGCCAATATCTATTAGGCTAGCAGAAAAAAGGTGAAACAGCCCTCTCTTTCACTCTCACAAAGTCATATACAGTAAGATAAGAGAAGTCAAATCTGGTTTGTTCCAATCAGACTTCTTGGAATTATTCAAAAATTTTTCTGGCAAAGATGAGCTTGGCTTATCACAGAAAGAAGGTTCTTTGAAGGCTGCTGCTAAACTCATTTTCTTTTGGTAAAAGTAAATTTCAAGGCATGACAGAGCAAGGGGTAAGTTTTTCATTTATAGATTAATTATAGAACCTTTGTAGATGATTTGTGTTTAGTCACTAATTTCAAATTTATTTTAAAGAACAAAAACCACATGTATAATTTTACTTTGCCTAAATTTAAACTGAACTTTGTACACCCAAGAATCACACCAGAATCAGGACAATCTGATTATCTGAATGGTCTTGCAACCTGCACACTGTGATGGAAGGGGAGGACCCATGGACGTAAGGCTCCTACAGGTTCTCTGCACAAGGACTCTCCCCTTAGGAGTCCGGGGGTCTGAGAAAGAAGTTCGCTCTCCAGAATAGGCTTTCAAATATTCTCTCAATAAGTAATTAAGAAAAATGGTGCTAAGTGGAGAGTTTCTGGAAGGTCTGGAAGGTCTGAGTGTTTCTGGACCCCTTGGGTATGTGTCAAGGATCGCAAATTCCTCCAAAGTGAGTGTTCCCTATAGGGCGTATTCTGTAGGGTCAATCAAATTTTCATAACCACTGTTGTCTAATTCTTCAACTCTGTCTCTAGCTATGCTCTGGGGAAGAAGTTCTGCTCCACTTCCAGGATGCTTCAGTCTGGCACTGGTGGGAGCATCACTGTAGGAGCCCATGGCTTGAGATGGAGGCATAAAGACTCTACTTTCCATGAGAGAAAGGCTCAAAGTAGTTTCTTGACTGTGTGGGTGAAAATCAGAAAAACAGGGAGGAGGATCAGAAGCTTCTGCATCTCCCAGTGACCTTCTATGTTCAGCTACAAATTCAGGGCATCTGAGGACCAAATGTCAGTTCCAAATTTTCAGACGGCATCTGTCTGCTTAGCATCACCTGCTGCAATCTTCTTTCTTGTTCCTTTTTTGGTTTTCACGTGAATGATTTGTCTTCTTAATTTGTTCACGTCTACCTGACAAAACTCTACAGCTCGCTCACTCTTTTCCACATCTGCACACAGTGTGTGTGTGAGTGCTTTAGAAACCTGTAAATAACCTTGATGTCCTTCATTACTCCATCCTTGTTTTTTTTAAAAAAAGTCAGTAGGATGTTCTTTAATAATTGGCATAGCTCTGAGTATCTGGCACTGAGGGCACCGTGTACTCATGCTGGTTAATCTTGTCTAGATTGGGAGTAGCAAAGGATTTCCTTTGATTATATCTTTGATTTAGTCTAAAGAGAACCTGTTCTAAAGCATGAGTGGAATTGTTGGCTGTGGAGTTGAAACTGAAGAGAAGGAAAAGGAGGCTGGACTCAGGGTGAATGCTGATGAGCTGCTGTTTGTGGATAACTTTCTCTCTGCATGTTTCCTCTGCATGTTTTGCCAGAACTTGTATCCACCAATAACTTTCTTTCTCTGACCCTTAAAAATCCCATGCAAACTGTCTTCACTAGCTTTGCTTCCCTAGTTTTGAAAACTAAAAAAGTTTTGAAGAAAGCTGACGGTGATGGATCTCAATTACTTGCAGAAATTCTGTGTTGCTGATTTGTGAGTTACCAACGCTACAGGCTTCACCTTGTCCTACCTCTTCTAGTGAAGATCCTTCTGAGAATGATCCCTTACAAATAGTCCGAGTGTGGTCCTGCTTAGGCTGGCACCTCAGTGAAGGGGGTCAGTCTGGCCCTGGAAGGAAAGGGTACTGGGAAGCAAATGAGGCTCTGCCTAAGCCTGTGCTTGGGACCCCCGACTTGTGATGAAGGCATCTCAGAGAAGTGCTAACCGGGGACCTCAGTGTATGGGGCTTGGATCACTCTCCATAGGTATGCAGAGGTCTAAAAAATGTATTTTTTATCCTTTAATATATTTTATCAATTCAATTTAAAGTCCTTCAGAGTTTTATAGAGATTTTTAAACCATTCAAATTTATTGTTCTGTTATTTAGATGTCATCTTCTATAAACCTATTTCACGCTCTTACTTTACTGTTTCCTCCTTAATTGCATAATTACTCGTTTTATAATGTGTTGCAAGTTTTGAAATACTAGAGTAATTCTTTTCCATCCTGTCTTCGAAAAAAGAAAAGTCCAACACTTTTATAGCTTGTCTCTTACCTTCTGACACTTCCCACATATCTTTATTTTATCCGGCAGGTTGAGTCCATTATTTGTCACATTTTTTTTTCTTTTGTTTCCTACTTTGCTCCAGCAGTTACACCAGTTAAGATTTTTCAGTTCTAGTGCTCCTTTAATTTTGGTGTTCTGTCTTCTATTTTATTTTTATGAGTCTTTGCCCTATCGTAATGGTGTTGTTTAATTAAATCTAATAGTTTCTTTTCAAAAACAACAGCCACACTTAGTGGATGTTGCATTATTGGTACAAGGCTGTACCGTTACTTTGAGAATTCAGTATGATTTAATTTAACTCTTCATGCTCATCATTGACCCTACGAGTCTTTTTGAACGTCTTGGGACATATGAAGACATAACCTGCACAATATGCATTTACATAAGACTGAAGGATGATCAATTTGGATAAAACAGGAACAGGCACTAAAGGAACGAGGGGCTAGAAAATGCAAAATGAAAAAAGACACGGTTGTTGAGCTCAAAGTGTGGAATTCCACATTAGACGCTAGATTACATTTGCCAATGCTTTATTCAGGAAAAGATATTTGGATAATTATTTACTCAGTATTTATTGGATGTGTTATTTTATTGTGGATTGGCATTGAAAATTAAAGTTAGAATTGTTAATGCCTTTTAGTAGTAGTTTATATTTGTGCATTTTACTTGGGACATATTAGGCTTTTTAAATTTCTCTCTGTTCCCAATCCTAGGAATTTATTTACTTTAGTTCTATATTTTAAAAAATTTTATTTTGTCCATGCGTATGTAGCTTTCCCCTCTGTTCTGTGTTCTTCTTTGGGGACTCCTATTATTTACATAGTATGTCTGCATTCTCTTTCTCTTGGAATAAAATGCTCTAATCTGTCTTCTATTTCACTTATCTGATTTTTTTTGAGGACAGTTCTACTGTACTATATTAAATGTTTTCAGTGCTGATTTTATTTTTTATACCTCAGAAATGATTTCAGCCTTTCTGTGTTCATGGTTAAGACCCAGTTTCAGTTTACTAACCATTGGTATGAGTTGTGTTGATAAGACTTCCTAGGAATTCACGTGACAGTCCCTCTTTCGGAGTTCACATTTGCCTTTAAAATTTTTGCGATTTTTCCTTTTTCTTAGATATCACAGAATGTTTTGTTCGTTCCTTGTTTTAAACTGATTTCTTTTTAATTAATACTCTCTACTAATTTGCTTGCTTTCTTCTGGGAAACAGAATCTGAAACAGACTTGAAAGCCCCAATGTTCAGAATTGAAAACGGACCAGCTTAAATAAGTTCCCTTTACCTGCCTTTAAAACCCAATGTTTTCAGAATGTATTCCTGTATTAAAAAGAAATAAAGTGCAATTCTTGATTTCATGTTGGCAATTCAAAGGGGAGGATAAGTGAATGAACAGAAATGCACGCATATAAATGTTCACTGCAAGCTGTATGTTAGAATATACATAGCAGTACTCTTCCAGTAGCCCCAACCTAATAAACCAAACAAGCGAGACAGAAGCAAATTTTCAACAACAGTAGAATGAATAGACACACTGTAGTAAATCCACAAAGTGGGACATCACACACTAGTAACTGACGAATAAGCTACTAACGATGCCTGTGCTCACACACATAATATTAAGCAAAAAAACCCAGACACACAAAACTAACGCTCGTCCGTGGTGATAAGAGGTGGGGTGGTGTTACCTGCGGTGAGCAGAGCTGTGACTGGAAGGGAGCACAGGCCACCGCTTGGGGATTGATAATGTTCTGTGTATTGCTCTGGAAAGATGGTATATGAATGTGCTCACTCTGTGAAAATTACTGAGAAACACATGTAAGATTTGTGCACTCCTTTGTACGCATGTTGTACTCAACAGTTTATCTTAAAAGTGCGTGGGATCCAGGGGTAGTCACACCGCATCTGTACCTGCCACACGTCTGCAACCAGTCACCTGCATTATCTGTAATTTTTATGGTGTCTAATGACAGCGTGTGTCATGTGCCATGAAACAAGAAGAAGCGTTCTGCTGTAAACAAATGAGGAGAGGTTGAAATAATTCTGATGAGGAATCAGAGACGGCTTCATAAAGGAATTGTCAGTGCAGAAGATCGATTGGGTGCACAGAGGGACAGTGAAAGGAAGTTAGTTAAGAAACTACTGCAACAGTCCAGGGTCGCATCTAGTATTTGAGGGTTGAACATTGTGCCTTGGGCAGTTAGGTGATTACTGAATATTTGCTAAATGTGAACAACATTGGACTGAACGTTATCTTTGACAATAAACTGACTTACCACATGGGGGAAAGAAAGCACAAACTATTCTCATCATTCATACTAATTATCTTTTGGGAAAATTCTGGACATGAGCACGGGTGTGGGGGATTTGGATTCTTATTAAGCAAAAATACATTAAGCAAAATTTTGTTTAAATAGTCAGTAGAGTGTTGGAAATATGGGAACTGGCAAACATCAGAAAAGTGACAAAACAGTTGCAAATTACATGTTGTGAAGATTTCCAGTTCAATGAACTTACTGATTTATCTTTGCACTTATTCTTGTTTTGATTTTTTTAAAAAATGTATAGCAATATTTCAGAAATGCAGATGTAAGGAAACATGAGAAGAAGAAAAATGTTACAGGTACTGAACTCTAAAGTGACCTCCCAACCATGGATTCAATCTGTCCACTTATCCACGGAAAAAGCACCTGCCATGGGGGGTCTAATTTCCCTTTCAGCAGCGTTATTCAAAAACAATCAGAAAAACCTAGCAAGTCCACTAAATGCGGACTTCATCAATCAGCTAGCAAACACAACCAAGGCTAAAACAAGCCCATGATTATTTCTATTGGGTCAGAAGGCAGAAAATCAAACATAAAGCAGCACTGGATTAAGAAATCCAAGAGCAGCGAGTTGTCTGAGGCCAACATCACTGTCCCCAAGTGTCCCTTCTCCCTGCAAAAGGTATTATTGGTGTCACAGCTGTAGACAACGCTGTCGTCTTTAAAGGAACTTGGAAAATGATGTCACTTACAACACTAAACTGTGAAATATAAATGAAGGAGGAAGCAGATGTGGAATCAAAAGAAGAAAAAACTATATTTTAGAGAAACTCCAAATTAATTCTTACCTCATGTAGCTGTGACAAAGGAGAAGCCAGGAGAAGGGAGATAGGAAGGGAGAGCAGTGGGGTGAGACTGTATGCAGAGAGACGGGTGCAGCACAGAAAGCCATGCCCCCGCCCAGCCTCCCATGTCACTCTCATGCTTTCCCCATACGTCCCAGGTTTGACACTTTCTGCAAATATGCACCCGCCTCACATATTTCCACAACATCCCCCCTCTGCAAAGAAGCTTGGAGAACTCCCCAAAGAGAAATGGCAGGGTGGAAAAAGACTTCTGTTCACTTGCCTGCAGTGGGCAACCTGGTTAAATGACCCTGTTTTATTGCCATCTCCAATTGCAAGTAAAGTCAAATGAGGAGTATGTAGGAAAAAAAAATAAAATAAAATGTAGAAATGTGGGAAGCAAAGATCATTACCTGTATATCCAGCAAAAAAATTCTAAAATCTTATCATCTGTGCAGACTATAACAAAATTGATCATTTCTAGGTTTTTCAAGTCAAAACTGTACCAAATCCCTGGCATTCCATAAACCAGAACAAACCTCTCACTTGGTGGCATCAATCACCCGACTAGGGCATGCAGAGCAGCTTAAAGACCATGCGGCTCTGCTCTGTGGCTCACAGTGTAATTCTCACTGTAGCCTTCCTACCCACACAAAGCAGAGGCTTTGGAACAGAAAGCATCCAGGGTAAAACAGTAATTTTTTTTTTTTGATTGGTCATCCTTAGGCTGCTGTACTCAGATGGATTAAAAAAAAAAAGCCACATGAGCAGAGAGAGAGAGAGAAAAAGAGAGAGAAAGGGCCCAGATTTTTTTGTTTTGTTTTGGATCAGGGAATCTATCTTCTATCCATCTCAGTTCGTAGAAAAGGCAAAGAGAACAAGTGCTCAGTATACCTGGCGTGGGAGGCAGCGCCTTGTTCTTTCTGCACTTGCTCTGTGACCTTAAACCAGTCACTTCCTCTCCCCTCAACTTTAGTGGACCCCTTGTAAAGTGTGGTTGGTAATAATATCTCTTCCTGGGATTGTTTCAAAAATGTAATTAGATAATGCCTGTGAAAGCACTTTGCGAACTCTAAAGTGCTCTGCAAATACAAGGGATAAAAGATTGGAAAGCTGCCTCTGGGTGGCTCCTTCTCAAATGTGCCCCGATGTTAACATTTTAGTGGTGAAAAAGGAGCGCTAATGTTTCTCCCTGGCACCTCTCTACTGCAGAAGAAAGTAATCTAAGTAGAAGGAATATATTTTGCCTTAAGACCCAGTAAAGCTATTTTCATTTTAATTAGGAAATTGTGGCACATAAACATTTTTATTTTCCTTGAATTGACCCTGCTAGAAAAAAAATTAAAATATTGCTCACCACTTGTCTAATGGAAAAATCTGAAAGTCAGAGGAACCCTG